>NW_026263054.1:0-66400 GCF_947179515.1 Apodemus sylvaticus | reverse complement strand
GTATTATTAAGGCTCCCAATCATTCTTCATTATTTCCATTCTTTCTCTCAGTACATTTCCCCATACCCCTTGATGATATCATCATAGTACCCCCATCTTATGAATTATTTTGTATAGTTGATATATACAAACCATTTAACTTAGAAAACCCTCCTGTAGTGGGAATTTTTGTTTCTTTAAAAACACAGAAATGTTATGTGAATGTGTTTTTCTTTTAATCCCAGGTATGGGATATGGGGCTGCTTAATATTGTCCACAACAGATAACTGTTATTTGTCTTGTGCTCTGACAGGGGTGTGATTTTGGCAGCTAAAGATAGTTTATGTTTGGAATTCTGGGGACTCATGAGAAGATTTAAAAAAAAAATGCCAGAGCTGCAAGACACTGTAGCGCCTGCTGCACCCTCTGCTGCTGTTCCTGCAGTTGATGCTGTTGATGCTGGTGGTGCTGTTGATGCTATTGCTGGTTTACTGTTTACTGGTAGCAGTTTGCTGTTCTCTGTTTGCTGTTTTCTGGCTTGCTGGTTGCTAGTTGGAGACATCCTGATGATGAACATGGGACTTTAATTAAAGAACTCAGAGACCCAAATCATTAGGAAATAGTCTAATGATATTGATGCCCCCTTTCACTCTAGCCATCTTTCTCTCCTACCTAATGTTGGGGGGTGGAAAGGACAAGGGTGGAGTAGAGTGGTAGAGGGAAGAAACAGTAAGTTAGCAAAAAGTACAGTTATACCCTCCAGGATACAGCTGCATTTGAGAAAAGAAGTGGAAAAACAGCTTTTAAGACCAATAAAATGAAAAAAGATAGAATAAAAGAAAATAAAACTGGTACATGTATATATCAGGATAAAAGAATTTTTAACATTTAAATATCTTTAAGATATATTTAAACAAAGATAGTGACTATAACGATGTGTAAAATAAATTTTATGACCACTGTAGCAAAAAAGGCTTAGGAGAAACAAATGAAAGTGTGTTGTTGAAGGGGGTGTGCACATACTCTATGGAAGGTCAGATAATATTTTATTTAAAGATGTATCTTATACATTCTCATATAAGTAGTAAAAATATATATATATAACATATATGGACACATATATATAATTACATATGTGTATATGTGTATATATATGTATATACATGGATGTATATATGTATATGTATATGTGTGTGTATGTGTGTGTATCAGTTAAAGCTTAAAAGACAACAAAGGAGATGAAATTTAATGATAAAAATTCAATTACTCTAAAACCAATGCTAACCCAAAAATGAACAAGTGAAACACATAACAAATGAAAAATGAAAAAAAAAAAAAGGATTCAGCCTATCCTTATGTTCTAACACAATACTGTTATGATGTGAAAAGCATATATTTGACCACAATAATATAAGAAAACATGAATCTGGTGACAAAAAATCAGTTTTTAATATTATATACCTTCTAGAACCTAATGAAACATGAGTTGAGGTGGCTCTTAGTTGATTATTTATGTGACAAAATATTATGACAATAACTACTTATGACAGAATTGTTTATTCTAGCTCATGGGGTTGGGGAAGTCAAGGTACCTGGAGCTTGAAACAGTTGAACATATCACATCCACAATTAGGAGGTGGAGAGTGATGAATACACGCTGCTACTCAACCCCCTTTCCTACTTACACTGTTTGGAAACTGATCCAGTGAAAGATGGCATCCACAGTGTGCAGGTCTTCCCACCTCAATGCAATCATCAAGATCTCTCTCTCTCTCTCTCTCTCTCTCTCTCTCTCTCTCTCTCTCACACACACACACACACACACACACACACACACACAATGAAGCCTGATTCCTAAGTACCTAAGGTTTTCTCTGAGGTGACAATTGATACTCACAATCATAGTGATATTGTACAAGAAAACATGTTAAAAAGGAAAATTATACAGTAATATTAGCAAATGTAAAAATGCAAAGCTCCACTGATTTGTTACTGATAGTCTTGTTACATTAGGAAATGAAGGGGCACCTCCCGAACTGTTTGATTCTGTAAGAATATCAATATAAAAGCTCATATAACTAATACTTAGTTATTAGTTTATTTTCCCCTGGACTCAGAAATAAGAAAAGAGTATTTATTCTCAAATTTTCATTCAAACCTACAGGTTTTAGGAACAACAAGTTAGGAAAGGAAAGGAAATACAGTTATCTAGATCAGAAAGAAAGCTGTTAAGTTGTTTTTATGATTAACTTGTACAAATAAATCAATGCAGTCTACAAACTAAGCAAACAAAATTAACATGTAGACTCAGAAAAGAATAAAGATAAATATCAACGTTAAAAGTAATTACAATTGTATAGATATGCAATGATACTTTATAAATAAATAAAACAAAAAATACTTACAAATGTGTCACAAAGATATACTTATGAATAAAAGCTAACAAAACACATTCAAGGTCTGAGCAGTGAAACCTACAAATCATTGCTGACAGAAATTGAAAAATGAAATAAAATATACTGTGTTTATGAGATAGGAGATTCAATATCATTGTCATTTCTTTATAAACTGATCTCTTAATGTATGGGAATGCCATTCAAAATTCTGGCATGAATTATAGTTACAGAGACAAAAGACTGCTAACCAAGACAAAAGACTATGTTAGACTATTGTATATCATTCAGACATATATCTATCCAACCACGCTGAACTGTATGAACAATTTTTATTGTATTATTTGAGACAGGTTTTCAATATCCAACAGAGGGTGCCCTCAAACTCTTGATCCTTTTAACTTTACCTCCCAAGATCTGGGATAGCTGGCCTGTACCACATGCTTCTCATCTCTAAGATAACATTTAAAATAGATGAGTATTCAGGCATATTAATATACTTCTTCCCTAAAATTTGGTGCCCACTCCCATTTGCATATGTTGGAACTTAATCTCCAGTGTAGTGTTAAAATATGGGACCTTTAAAAGACAAACAGATCATGATAGAAGGTCCTTGAAGAGTTTGATCATTACCTTTACAAAAGAAGCCTTAGGGAACACATTTGTCATTTCCATGTTACATAGCCTATACAGCACTGATTAAACCCTCAGTAGGCACTGAATCTGTAGATACTGGGGTCCTGAATTTCTCAGACTCCAGAATTGTATGCAATGAATTTCATTTGTCTACAAACTACTTAATCTTGGAATTTCACTATAGCATCTCCAAAGCACATTGATTTCCTATTTTTGTCTGATAATCTAACATCACAATAATGCATTCATCTAGAGTCCAGATAGTTTTGATACCATTCTCTAAAGAAAGGAATTAAATTCAGTTGGAGAAGTATATGTGTATAGGGCAAGGAAAGCACAGTGGAGACTTGGAGTAACTTGTAGTACCCCAAAGTAACATGCTTTCAAAAATAAAAGAGAACTTATCAAAAGGTTATATAGCCAATTTGAAAAAGCACTGCATGTCTGAAACTAGAACAACTTGAGCTATACAATAATATTGTAGAACTGACAGTAAGGCCCCATTGCTGAAGACAATACCTACACAATTCATTGCAAATGGAGATGTTGAGCCAGTGCCTACAAAGAGCTGTTACTGCTAAGGTCCAGCATCTTTGGTACAGGAAGACACTCTCCCTGCTATCAAAAGAGAAATGTAAGCACAAAGACAGCTACAAAGCCTTTATCTAGAATGATGCATTGCATGAAAAAATATGCTAGAGCAGTGATAGCACAAAGATTATGGGAGTAGCCAATTAAAATAACTGATATGACTTCAGGTCCACTCCATGAGATGTAACCCATATCCAACACTGCTTGGATGAACAAGAACTTGAGACTAGATACTCCAGGAACCTAGGGAAAAACCAAATATTATTGCTATTAAAGGGGAGATGCAGTAATAAAATGATTCCTAATGGTATTTGACTATACTCAAAGATCAGTGCCTTATACAACCATTAGCATAGAAGCCTTCTCCTGTAGCAGGTGAGGACAAATATGAATACCCACAGCTGGACAATGTGAAGAGAGAGAGAGAGAGAGAGAGAGAGAGAGAGAGAGAGAGAGAGAGAGAGAGAGAGAGAGAGAGAGAGAGAGAGAGAGAGAGAAACCTTGGAACATTCAGCTGTAAATGAGATGTCTCCATCAAATCTCTCCCTTCACAGTTCAGGGAAATCCTAGGAAGAGAAGTGAAAAGAATTTAAGAGGCAGAGGGAATGGACAACGTTGAGAAAACAAGGCCCTCTAAAGGAACAGGAGCAAAGTTCATATGAACTCACACAGGCCGAAGCATGTGCGCAGCGCCTGCATGGCTCTATACCAGGTCTTTAAGGTATATATTATGACTTCCAGTTTAGGGCTTCTATGGGACTTCTGAGTGTGTGGATGAGTGGGTCTCTGATTGTTGTGCCTTCTCTTGGACCCTTTTCCTTTTGTTAGTCTTGTCCAACTTCGATGTCATGGGTTCGTTATATTTATTACATTTTATTGTGTTATTTTTTAAGAATGGATGAGAAAAGAAAGAAAAACCAGTCACTAGGATAAAAGTTAAGGACTGAACTGTCACTTTTACCTGCTGGGAGAAGGGCAATCAGTTTCCTCCAATAGTGTGACACAGGGTATATCAACCACGTCCTGGACAAGCTTCATTTTACATGTGTTTTATTGTTTACAGTTTGTTCATCTTCTTTGGGGTATGATTTTATTCTGTTTTCTTGCTTTGTGTGGGAGGGATGTTGTATTGTGGTTTTGTTTGTTTGTTTCCAGGGAAAGATCTTAAACTTGGGACAATAGGGAGAAGGAGAAGATCTAGAAGGACTTGAGGAAGGGGAAGAATATAATCAAAATATAACTGAATTTAAATATTGTTTTAGAGGTTGGCGAGATGGCCCAGTGGTTAAGAGCACTGACTCCTCTTCCAGAGGCCCTGAGTTCAATTCCCAGGAACCACATGGTGGCTCACAACCATCTATAATGGCATCTGATGCTCCCTTCTGGTATGTCTGAAGACAGCTACAGTGTACTCATATACATAAAATAAATAAATCTTTTAAAAATTGTTTTAGGTAATGAAAAATATTTTCTAAAATATTAATATTGTGGAATTATAAGCCAGTGACCAAAATAAATACATGAGAATACTCATACTTAAATGAATGCCTCAGTAAACAACTCCTCCTCACTCAATAATCCTAATTAATAAATGCAAACTAAATAAGTAAAGAGAAAATGTCTATTAGAGCACCATAGTAACAGCTGCTAAGAAGCAAAATAAGTGCTAATGCTGGTACACACAACCTTAAGAAGAAATAGGATAGTTGCATAACCTCCAAAGCTATTTTCCAAAAGTTTATTAATTACCGTGGCAGCTTTAATATATAAGCACATTTTTTAAGCAATCCTCCTTCCTTGATACCAAGATAAATTAATTCATCTCCCCTTAAACTGAACTTGGTTGTTGTTATCTTGAAGAATAAACCATGAGCACCGAAAAATTGCTAACTTATCCGGGAAGAAATCCTGCTAATAATACTGGAATCAAGTGATCAAGTTCAGTACCACTCACGATAAGTAACTTGCCTATATCATGTGGTATATGAGGAGAGGGGTGTGAGTTATGAGAATTAGAAGAACCTAAAATAGTGTCGATGGGAAAATTATATACTATTTTTCAACTCATCTGGAGCACTAAACCGATTTTTAAATGCTTAAAAACCACATGCAAGATTTGTTGTAGACAATGCCAATTCTAAAATTTGGCAAAGTGATTCTAAAATTCAGTCACAAATGCAAATGATCTAGACCAGCCAAAAACACTTTGGAAAGAATAATAAAGCCTGGAGACAAGTTCCAAAATTTCAAGATTTTAAAAAGCTCTTTATGGAGGTAACATTGCATATAAAATGCTGCATAGAGGTAATGTAGATATATTTGTGAATTTGAAGATGAGTACATACTCAAGAAAGCATAATAAAAAACAATTCCACAAAAATGTTCACTCCTAAAAGTTTCCTCCTGCCCTCTATAGTATTACCTCTATCTTGTCATAAGTACATTTAATGTAACAGCTCCTATGTTAGAAAATACTGACACATATAACATAGCATTGCTATCTATAGGCACAGCACTGTACAGTTCATCTCTAGGACTCACTCAGTTTGAATAACCGAAGCTTCCTATTAATAAATCCCTACTTTCTTCTCATCCAGTTCCTGGTATACTACATTTTAATCCCTGCTTTTATGATGTTAACTACTCTAAAGTAGCATCATATAGGATGTCTCTTATGTCTTCATTGCTTCCAGGATCATCCATGGTGTCACATATGACAGGATGTTTTCCTATTTTAAAGACTATTACCCCATGGTTTATATATGCCCTCTTTTTATTTTCCATCCATCAGTAGATGGTTAGAGTGCTGACATATTTTAGATAATATGAAAAATGTTTCCATGAGTGAATCTTATCAAAGGCCTGGTTTCACTTCCTTGGATTATAGTTACACGTCACACATTGACGGCCTCATCAATGATGGACTACAAGTATAAAGGTGGAGCTGTCCTACAGTAATGGACATAAAATTTTCCTATTACCTAATAACATCATAGCTATCTTTATGATGCAGCACGATGCATTCCTCACATGTTTATAGCAGCACTACTATAAACAAACCTGTTATGTTACCACACTATAACAGTATAGTATTATCCAATTTGCTATAATACATGACACTGGTGAATAATAAAAAAACTTTTATTTTTTCATGTTTATTGAACTATACCTTTATCATTGTTTTTAACTCTGTTACAACTTATTGAAAACACTCTACTATAAAAAAGTACATCACATTAGGCCACAAAATTCACATTTACCACATCTCTTAATTACATCCTTTTGCCTTGTGCATGATCTGATCTTGTGTTGCTTAGTTTATCACAACTCCAGGAGCCATCAACTGTACTATACAGAGCATATTTTTGTCATAAAGACTAGATGTATGCACATGGGTTTATAGAAAAGCACTTAGTTGTGTACACAAAGGCAAAATTGTTTAAATGCACTTTCCAGAACATATCACCACACACTCTGTATCACAAGATCACTCTATTTTTAATTTTATTTTACACATTTTTTTTCTTTTTTTTTATTCGATATAATTTATTTACATTTCAAATGATTTCCCCTTTTCTAGCATTTTACACATTTTATTATATTCCTTTGTATATCTTTAGCAGAGGGTGCATGTGCATGGATCTCACCATTCACCCGTGGCTTCCAAAAATCAAATTAAGCTATTCAGGAGTCATTGAGTAAGTGTCTTTACTCAATGAGCCCTCTCAATGGCCTTTTTAAAGAGTCTTCATGCTGTCATTTACAGTGCCTGTATCAATTTACATTCCCAGCAACAGTGTACAAAGGTTGCCTATAGCCACATCTTTGTAATGCATGGTACCTTTTTCTTCATATTAGCCATTTTGGCAATTGTGCTGGGTAGTTTAATGTAAACTGGACACAAGCTAGAGTCACTGGAAAGGAAGGAGTCTCAATTGAGAAAAGACCTCAACAATTTTGGGCTATAGGCAGGCTATAGAGCATTTCTTTGTGATTATTGTAGAAGTACCCAGCCCATTGTGGGTGGAGTCATCCCTGGACAGGCGGTCCTGGGTTCTATAAGAAAGCAGACTGAGCATGGGAATCAAACCAAGCCAGTAAGCAGCACCCCTCCATAGCCTCTGAATCAATTCCTGCTTCCAGGATCCTGCCTTGCTCGAGTTCCTGTCCTGACTTCCTTTGATGATGAACAGTGCTATGGAAGTGTAAGCCAAATAAACCTTGTCCTCGAGTAGTTGCTTGCATCGAGTGTTTTTTTTACAGCAATAGAAATCTTAACTAAGGCAGCAGGCGTGAGGAAATTGTATCATTGTAGTTTTGATTTGTACATACTGAATGATTAATGACATTCATCCCATGCTGGTCATCTGCATGCAATTTTTAGAGCATGTTTCTGATAATTTTGAATATTTTTTAGTGTGAGGAATCCAAGCTAGGGCCTTGTGAATTCTGTGCTGCTAGCACTCTGTCACCGGTGTACAGTTCTAGATATTCTACTCATTAGCGCTTCTTTTTGTTACTGAATTTTATCAGTTCCTTTTATTTCTATCAGCTCGCAGTTTTGCAAATGTTTTCCAACATTCTGTATGTTACATCTTTATTGTTTCTTGTTTTATTCTGGGCTGCTTTTTGCCCCGATGGAATTCCATTTGTCTATTTTTCCTTTTGTGGCTGTGCTTTTAGTATCATGGCCAACAAATCACCCACAAGGGCATTATCAAACTATTTCCTATATATTCTTCTAGGAATTGAACAGCATAATTTTAGGTCTTTAATTCACTTTAGTTGACCTTTTTGGATTGAGGCTAGTTCATTTCTCTGAATGTGAATATCCAGCTTTCTAAATACCAATTGTTGAAATTAAGAACTTTCCTCTCCTTTATATTCTTATCACCATTGTTAAATATCAATGAACTGTATATGTGAGAAAAAGCATAAAAATTGGGAAGGAAAAAACCAATTATCTCTGCATGCAGGTGACATGATTTTATGCAACACTGACCTAAATGTGTTACAAAATAATTATGTCTAATAAATTCAGCAAAGCTGCAGAAAACAAAATTACCAATATACAAAATTAGTTATGTTTCTACACACTAACAAACTATCCACTAAGGAAAATAATCTTATTCAAAAGAACAAAATACTTAGGAATAAAGCTGTTAGTGAAGGAGGTTGGCTTATGGACAGTGATAATTATACTCAGTATATTTTGCAAGGCTAAATAATTAAAACAGTATATGCCATTCATTTAAAAATTGATCAGTGGGACAATGGTACATAATATAGATCCAAGAAATACACCTAAACATACATGCTCAATTGACTTCTTAGCAGTGGTGACTCAACAGAAAATCCAGTGGGAAAAAATCATAAGATTATAAATAGAAGGTGTTCTTAAAAATAGTCATATAAAAACTTAAATTCATCTCACCACATAGAAGAGTGAACTCAACATTGATCATACTCTTAGAAGTAAAACCTCAATATTTAGAACCTTCTAGAAGAAAACACAATAATTTTAGGTAAAAGGTTCCTTGGATGCAGACTTGAAGAGCAAAGCCCATGTAAAGTAATTAATAAATAGTGCTTTGGCAAAATTATAATTCCTTTCTTTGAAAGAAAGCCACAAACAGGAGAAGGAAAAGACAGTTTAAAGATTGAACACTGGCATGGTGGCATAAACCTAAAATTCTGGCTCTTGGGATCTGGGAACATGGCACAAGGGGATGGCTCCTGGGTAAAGGCGCTTGCCCCAAGAATGAAGACCTTACTTCAAGCCCTGGGATGCACATGGAGGATGGAGAGAATTACAGTGAAAAGAGAATACTGACTTCTGAATGGTGTCTTCTGTCCTCCGTGGATATGACATGTCCTGGGTACATGTGCATACACACGTGCACACAATAAATAAATAGGCATGACAGAAAGGAAACATACAAAATAGATCAATGCCTCCCTGGGCTACAGAGTAAGTTTGAAGCTAGCCTGTACTTTGTGGCATCCTGTCTCAAAATGAAAAAAAAAAAAATACTGTGAGAAAATCATTGTCACGCGTCATATGTGACGGATATCCCTCAATCTTATTGGCTCGTTTTGTTTTGGTGTTTTATTTAGAGTGCGTTTGGTTTGGTTTTTCTTTGTTTTGGTGGTGCATTTCTTAAATCTCTGCTCTGACTCAATTTTTTAGGGATCAGAACTGAATAGGCAGGCGCCTTCAGCTCTGCCCATGCTGGCTCCTGCTGATGGTCTCAAACCTGTACACAGAGGTTTCTAGACTTTCTTTCCTAGGCTGCTGGTCAAGATCTCCCAGGATGCCACTGTTGCCACTTGGACGAAATCAGGAGTCACTATCTTGTCTTCCTCATCCCTCACTGTTCTAGGTCTAGGAAACAGGCCCTTCTATCTAGGGAGCAGCGAAATGGGGAAGTAGGCTCTTAGTGTAGCCCAAAATCGCATGGATGGCCAAGATACTGGTCTAGTCCCTGAGGTTCTACCTCATATCAATCAGAATGGCTAAGATCAAAAACTCAGGTGATAGCAGATGCTGGTGGTGATGTGGAGAAAGAGGAACACTCCTCCACTGCTGTTGGTGGAATTGCATGCTGGTAAAATCACTCTGGAAATCAGTCTGGAGTTTCCTCAGAAAATTAGGACCTAGTTATACCACTCCTGGGCATATGCCCAAAAGATGCTCCAATGTATAACAAGGATACATGCTCCACTATGTTCATAGCAGCCACTATGTTCATAGTAGCCAGAACCTGGGAAGAATACAGATGTCCTTCAACAGAAGAATTGATACAGAAAATGTGGTACTTTTACACAATGGAGTACTATCAAAGTACTATTCATTGGTTATCAAAACTAATGAATTCATGAAATTCTTAGGCAAATGGATGGAACTAGAAAATATCCTGAGTGAGGTAACCCAATCACAAAAGAACATACATGATATCCACTCACTGATAAGTGGATGTTAGCCCAAAAGCTCAGAATATCCATGATACAATTCACAGACCAAGTTGAAGCTCAAGAAAAAGGAAGACGTGAGTGCTTTGGTCCTTCTTAGAAAGGGGAACAAAACACTCGCAGGAGCAAATATGGAGACAAAGTGCAGAGCAGAGACTGAAGGAAAGGCCATCCAGAGACTGTCCCATCTGAGGATTCATCCCAGAGACAGTCACCAAATCCTTACCCTATTGTGGATACTAAGAAAGGCTTGCTGGAAGGAACCTGATATAACTGTCTCCTGAGATGCCCTGCCAGAGCCTTACAAATACAGTCAGATGCTCACAGCCAACCATTGCAATGAGTGTGGGGTCCCCAATGGAGGAGTTAGAGAAAGGACTGAAGGAGCTGAAGGGTTTGCAATCCCATAGGAAGAACAATAATATCAACCAACCAGATCCCCCCACCCCCCAGAGCTCCCAGGGAGTAAGCCACCAATGCAGGATTACACATGACTTCACTGCATATATAGCAGAGAACAGCCTTGTCAGGCATTCAATGGGAGAAGAGGACCTTGGTCCTATGAAGGTTTGATAAATGCCTCAGTGTAGGGGAATCGAGGGCAGGGAGGTGGGAGTGGAGGGGGGAGGAACACCCTCATAGAAGCAGGGGGAGAGGGGATAGGAGAGGGGGCTTCTGGGAGAAGGGGCCACCCGGTAAGGGAATAACACTTGAATTGTAAATAAATTAAAATTTAAAAAAAGTTAATCTCCTAAAAAAAATAGACTCTTCGTACTCAGAATTGGTGGCTTGTGCCTAATCTCTAGCACTCAAGTGAGAGACAGAAGCAGATGGGTCTTTGTGACTTTGCAACTAGCCTGGTCTACATAGCAAGTCATGGCCTGCCAGGGTTACATGGTGAGAGCTAGGGGTACCAGCATGATGTCTCAGCAGGTAAAGGTGCTTGGCACAGAAACCGAAGATCTTTCGATCCCTGGGTTTCATATGGTTGGAAGGAGTTAACCGATTCCCATAATTTGTCTTCTGACTTACCCACACATTCCAACCCAAAACACAGGTCAAAGATAAAATTGGAAGGACTAGGAATTAGTTCAGTGTATAAAATGCTTACCCAGCATGCACAAAGGACTGGGTTTGATCTCCAGCATCATGCAAAACCAGGTATGGTGGTACACACCCATAATCTCAGCACTCAAGGTGCAAGCAACTGCATAAATAGTTCAAAGTCATCCTCAGTCACATAGCAAGTTCAAGGCCATCCTGGCTAAATGAGAGCCTGTCTTTGTATTGCTCTTGATTGAAAGAAAGAAAGAAGAAAGAGAAAGAAAGAAAGGAAGGAAGGAGGAAGGAAGGGAAGGAGGGAAGGAAGAAGGAAGGAAGGAAGGAAGAAAGAAAGAAAGAAAGAAAGAAAGAAAGAAAGAAAGAAAGAAAGAAAGAAAGAAAGAAAGAAAGAAAGAAAGAGAAAGAAAGAAAGAAAAAAAGAAAAGGGAAAAGACTGTTTCTCCTAACTTCACAACTCAAACCCGCAACCTAGTGACATTCACTATAGGGCTCAGGACACTCCTTCAGGTATCCACCTAAACTCATCTCCATAGTCTCAAGTGCTCTGCTTTCTCAGCCTTTGCATGTGTGTGTGTGTGTGTGCGCGCGCGCGCACACACACACACACACACACACACAGAGTTTCCCATCTCCTACCTGCTGCTCTTTTGGTTCCTTCCACCAGAGGTAGCATCTCCTGCATCCCATCAGTGATCTATTCTTATCTTCACCTTTCTTAGGGGTGGGTGGAGCTTTGTTCCCATGGAAACCAGAGCTGGCTTCCCCTGACTGGTTCTAGTGCCATGGCCTTTGATAGTCTAACTTTATACCCTGACTTCTTCAGTGAAGAAGGGGTAAGGTCTTAGGCCTACCACAATAACTGATAAAAGTAGGAGCATAGAATGGGAGAGCTGTCTCAGAACAGAGCTAGTACACACTCCCTTTAACCCTTCACAGAACACCATGAAGTAGGTGCTAAACCAGTTGACAGAGATGGCTCAGGGCCCATCATCTTCCTGATTTTGTGCCCCACACTGGTCAGGCCTGCCTGGAATACAAAGGGAAGGGCTGTCATAGGCCCTGGGTGTGAAAAATGGCAACTTAGAAATTTCTGGCTATGTCAGGACACCCTTTTCCACAACAGGCTCCTGAAGACTGTCAAAACCCAAGCCTGGGCAGGAAAGCAGGTAACTATATTTGCTGCACAGGTTTGAATTCAATCCCTGGGACCCAGAGTTAAATATGAGAGGCCATTTTTCACCTCCACATCAAAACATTATGACATATGCTCCCCCAATCAAGAACACACAATAAGAGGGCCTGATGTCTGGGAACACTGCCAAGCCTGGCGGCCTAGATTCAAACCCTGGTACCCACATTGTGGAAGGAAGGAAATGACCTCCACAGGTTATACTCTAACCTACACACACACACACACACACACACACACACCACTAAATAGTACATGAACAAAAAAGAGAATTAAAATTGGATAAGCATTACAACAAAGAAAATATACAGATCACCAATAAGCATATAAAAAGATTATTCATCATCATTAGCCCTTAGTTAAGTGTGAATCAAAGCCATAACATTTGGAAGGACTAAAATTCAATGGGTTAACGTTAATGTTGGCATGGATATAAAGCAACTGGAGCTCTCATACAGTCATCTTGTAAGTATAAAGTATTTCTTTCACTTTAGAAAATAATTTCACAGTTTGTTAAAATGTTAAAACTTGAACACAAATGAAACACAACTTAGTTATTCGAAGTATTGATGCAAGAGAATTAGAAATTTGTTTTCTTTCAAAGACTTAAACATGAATGTTCGCAAACACTAGAAACAATTCAACTGTCAATCTGCATGCAAATAAATTTAAATATATATATATAGTTATGGCAACTTAGAAATTTCTGGCTATGTCAGGACACCCTTTTCCACAACAGGCTCCTGAAGACTGTCAAAACCCAAGCCTGGGCAGGAAAGCAGGTAACTATATTTGCTGCACATATATATATATATATAATATATTATATATATTATATATATATATATAATAAACTATATATATATATAGTTTATTCATTCAGTGGGATATTGCTCAAGGACTTTTGCAATCATTTCTCCACTTTGGATCATAGCATCTCTACTTCTCTTTATATATGGACCTTCTGGATGAGATTTCTATTTAGACACATGTTTTAGCTAAGTATGTTTAAAGAGATCTGAAAAGCATTAATAATAGAAAAGGCCCTTCATGATGCAGACAAAGTCCTAAAAGCATAAACTATGAACTATGAACCAAAACAAGGCCTCTTCACACTTGGAGTGAAGTACATAATTTTTATTTTTTAAAAATTCTGGTTTGTTGGGGGGGGTTGTTTGTTTGTTTACCTGTTTGCTAACTTATTTTCTAAAATGGCATACCAGTTCTTTTTTGGAAATAAAGATGGGATATCATAAGTGACTAGCTAGTAAGTCTATTTTGAAACTCAGTAAGGTTCATCATCCAGCTATTCATAAAGTATCTCCTCTCAAACACCAGCGAGTAGGCACTAATGCACACAAAGACTTTGATATGGATTTACCACAGTTTTTAGTAGGAATCAATTAGCACATGTAAGTCTAGGAAGGGATTTAAGTAGACTGTTTGGGCCTTTTTCCCCTAGGAATACATCTTAAGATGGAAGAGAAGATAATTATGTCTAACTTGGTGTTGAAAAGAAGACTCAGGATTTCAAATCCTAGCACAGCTGAGATGCTTTGCTGTGTGAAAAAAGCCTCCATCTGAGATTTCGTTCTCCCTCTCTTCAGGTCATGATCTAGATTTTAAGATCTCCATCTCAGATTGAAGACTTGGTATTCAAAGAAGTCCCTGACAACCCCCACTTGCTGCACAACATTTGCACGCATATGTATAATTCTGGAAAGAGAACCTGCAACACTGTCTAGAGTCTCAAAAAAGTCCTTACCTCCAAAAGATTAGAAAATGAAATGTAAATAAAAAATATATCGAATAAAGAAGAAGAAGAAGAAGAAGAAGAAGAAGAAGAAGAAGAAGAAGAAGAAGAAGAAGAAGAAGAAGAAGAAGAAGAAGAAGAAGAAGAAGAAGAAGCTCAGAGAGGAAAAAAAAAGAAAGAAAGAAAATGCTGATTTGGACCTAGCTTCTGTGAATAAGCTTGGCATTGAGCCCACTGAAAAATCAGAGAGGTAACCCACCTGCATGGCCTGAAAACTCTAGAAGTGAAATGTAAACCTGGGGCTTTATTTTTTCTGCCTGCCTGATTATCTGTGCAAAGCACATTAACCAAATTGAATCTCTCAAAGTAGTGGGGCACATGAGGAGAGGTAATGAAGGGAAACAAAAGCTATGGGTAATGATTTTGTCTTGTGAGTTCTTCTTTTGTGACACTGAGTAGCTTGTTTAACTAAAACGAGTTGTCTTCGAATGCATTGTTTCTGTTATATACCAGCAGCCCAATATAGTGGGTAAGATAAGCAACTGTGGTTTGAAACCAAAGTTTCAAATTTCCTTGTGTGTGTGTGTGTGTGTGTGTGTGTGTGTGTGTGTGAGAGAGAGAGAGGGGGGGGTTTCCTTTGTTTCCAAAGTGATATAATAGTGCCTGTTCATGGTGTTGTACAGATAAAATATTACAAGCCAAAGGCTCAGGTAATGCAACGAATGTGCTGACTGGGAAAAATTACTAGAATCCTCTATTCCTACCCTGAAACTATTTTTCTGGCTTTTGTTCCTTCCTTTTTTTCTATCTGTTAGCTGAGCTCTCTCTCCCTCTCTTCTCTCTCTCCCTCTCTCTCTCTCTCTCCCCCCCTCTCTCTCTTTCTCTCTCTCTCATTTATGTTTCCTTCACCCACTCTCCTGCTTGTCACCTATCAGGAAAGAAGAAAGTAACCAATGTGAATGATCCTAAGGAAAGAATAATCATGGAAAAAGAAAAGGCACTTGCTAAGTAAAACTTAAGGAATACCATTTCTCATTATTGGAATGCAACATCTTTGCATGAAATCTTATATAAAAATATGCAATTATCTCTAAATTTACCCTGTCCTCTGAATGGCCCTACCTCAGCCAAAACCCATGACAGGTTTCCTGTTGTACTCAGAGCTGAAAATGAATCCCTGGGTGCCATGGAGACTTGAAGTTCTCCCAAGAGCTTCTGAGCTTTTACTTAAATGAAAATCCAAACATTCAAGCAATATTTACTCAGGGATTTGCTTGCTGTCTTAATTGAAATACAGCATAAGCCCTCTTGCCAATGGAATTGAGACAGCTAGATGTCCAGATGATTTAAGTCCTCATTAAAGCAGTAAACAGTAAGAGGTAACATATATGCTTAAGATATGTTTCTAATTTAAGATGTGACTATGTATTTATTCACTTTGCAGTATTCTGATGCAGGATAGATCTACACAATCATTTTTTTCCAGGGTAAAATGTCCTCATAAGTATCATCAATTTTAATTATTTTTATTGCTTTTAACGATGGAGTAAAATAATCTGTAAATATCTGTACAGCATATTCAATGAAAACCCTACGTTTTATGATTTTGTTCTCAATTCCTATTTGTTAGACATCCACTTAACAGTAGTATTGTTAATGATGTGAATTTGTCCATTTTTATATCACTTAACTTAGTTTTGACTATTAAACAAATCATACAAAAGATGAAATGTCGATATAAAATATATAGCTTAAGTATGAAATGAACATCCATGTACTCGCACCTCAAACAACACACAAATAACTTGGAAAGTTCTTGTGTCAGGAACTGTGAAGTGTGTGAGAGGTGAAACTCATTGAACGCTGGTACAGTTGCCCTAGCACAGTTGCATGGATGCTGTCAAACCATGATCTACTTCTGTCTCTTAATGCCAATTGCACACTTTCCTGGTAGAACATAATGAAACATGAAAAACCTAGCTGGTTCAAGTGCTCCAACTTTGGTTTTCAGGTTGTTGTTGTTGTCTAAATTTTTTTTTAGATTATTTCAACTAATCTAAATTCCTTATACTTCTGTGTAGATATAAAAATAAGTTTCTCGTCCCATAAAAGCAAAGAAATACACTGGCATTTTCATTAGGAGTAGGATGAATCTATAGACAAATTTGGGGTAACTGACATCCTAGTAATGCTAAGCCTACCTTCTGACTCACAGAAACAATATATCTCTAATTTAATTTTTCCCAGCAGTAATATAAATTTTCTTACTAATTAGATCTTATGCATATCATATTAACTAATAGCTAAGAAATTAATATTTTGATACTATTTTTAAGTTTTGCCTATCCTGTTTGATATTAGTGGAAAAAGATAATCTTTGCATTATTCAATGCTCATCTCAGGACAAAAACATTCACTTTTTAACCTTTGAACTTCTATGCTAACTGTAGTTTTCTGACTAATGCAATTTATCAGGTGAAGAAAACTTTCTTTTATTCCTGATTTGCTAACAGGAAGACACACTGAACGTTAGACTTTGTTAAATGCTTTCTGTATCTACTATGATGACATTTTTTTCCTCTCATGTGCCAACATGGTGACTTAGATTGATAAATATATTAGTCAACAAATCATGCATTTGTTCTGTTACTGTGTCTTATTATCTTATATATTGTTGGAAACAATTCATCAATATTTCATTCAGAATGTCTACACGTGGCTTCTTCAAATATGTTGATTTGTATTTTTCTTGCAATATAGTACTTTTGTGTATTTTGGATATTGTAGTATTGCTGATAAACATGATAAATTAAGAAGTATTCCTTCCTCTTCAATGTTGTAAAAAGTTCATTTAGGATTGATTTCTTCTTTAACTTATTGGCAGAAATGATCAAGGAAATCAGTTGACCTTACAGTTTTTTTTTTTTCTAGGAGGATTTGTTTAATTTCCTATCCCTGTCTGATTCTTCTTCTTTTCCTTTTTTATGTCTTCAAAGGATGTCCTCCTATACATCCCGCGAGCCCAGCCTCACATTCAGAACCCTTCTGTTTCAACCTCCTGAGGGCTGGTGTTGCAGGCATGAGCTAGGTAAAATATTTAATTTATGTTTTATTTATTTCTTCTGGAATGGCCTTTGGTAACTTGTATCTTTTTTAAGGGTGCAGATAAAATTTCATGTCTCTTATACTGGGGTTCACTTTAATTTCCACTATTATTTTCTTTGAAATTGAAAAATATTCAGCAACCATGCATATAATTTTATATCCCTTCTTCTTCTATTTTGAGAGATCAAGTTAGACATTTTGCTATTCTTCAAAATTCCTATTTGTGATTTTGTGTGTAGTAAGGGAAGGTAGACTCATAGATTTCCATCTTTCCTTTAGCTTCCAAATATAGAAAATGTTACAGTATTTTAATATGGTTTTTTATTAGGTCATTTTTATCTGCATCACTTTTGGCTTTTTTCCCTCTCCTTATTCTGAGTCTTCTGTCTTGTTGCCTATGAAGTTATAATATGTAATTTTGTAGTCATGACAGATATGGTAACTTGAACCTTCTTGAGTGCACCAGTTATGACATATTTGTGTTGGATCTGGATTTTATGTGTTGTTAGGGAAGACCAGATCTGTGGGACATTTGGCTTTTCTGTTTTTGAGGTAATTTGGTCTCACTATTGAAGCAAAACCTTCCTAGAACTTTGTCCAAAGAGCCATTAACATTCTTCCTGGTGAATAAGAACATTCCTGCTCCTGGGTAAATTTTAGAGATGATTCTAACCAATCCTGTCAGATTACTGGCAGAAATGATCAAGGAAATCAGATGACCTTACAATTTTTCCCCTGGGAGGATTTGTTTAATTTCTTTTCCTTTTTCTTTTCTTCTTTTCCTTTTGTATGCCTTCAAAAACTGTGTATTCCCTTATCTTGAGGAGTATGTATAATCAGTCTTCCCTAAGCAGTGGGGAAAGGTTTGCAAATACTCAGTGTTCATTTCAATGCAGCTACCTCTGCTCTCCTGCGATCCAGATGCCCTAATTCCTTGGACACTGTCCGTTCAATTCCATCAACTTACTGACTTTCTAGGGTTTTTCCCGACTTCCCCTCTTTGAAAACAACATGGGTGGAACATTCTCATACCTAGGCAATAAGCTTCATGTTTTCTGTTTAAAGGTGTCACCCATGTTTCTTAATTGATAAAAAAAAATCCTTTAAAATAATGTTTTGTCCAAGCATTTTTGTTATTGTTGTTTTGGGAAGAGCAGTAAATATAGCTATTTTATCTTCACCACAATTAGACTCTCTGCATGTGGAATTTTATCAAATGCCTTTTAACATCTGTTTAGATAAATCTATACTTTTCCCCCTTAAAAATTTTAATATGAATTATATTGATTTTTTTCCTCTATAAGAAATCTCCTGTGCATTACTGTATTAACATTGAACTATGTTGGAGAATTACTACCAGATTCTATATGCTAATATTTTGATATAGATCTATGTTTGTGTTCATTACAGTATTGGAACTCTTGCTTTAGATGTGATTTTCTGGATTCCATATCACAAAATAGTGATTGAAGTGGAAACTTCTAGTTCTTTGGAAAGTTAATTCTGTCCAGTGAGGTTTTGCTGGGGCACACAGGTGAAAGGCTGTCCTGTTAAAGCAAACACATGGAAGACTGTTTTCTGAAGCAGACACAGGTGAAAGGATGTTTTGCCATAGCAAACATGTGAAATGACCCAGAATGAAGGACTATAAATGTAACCCCAGAGACAATGGGAGACAAGCACTGAGCATTGACCTCACTATTCTTCATTAAAGACATCCATGTCTCTGTTCACCTTACATAGCATTATTGAGCTCAACTTGTGATAACCCCAACATTGAGAGAAACTCACTTAAGTACTGCTTGTGAAGTTTCTGTAGCAGTTACTACTTCCATGGCCTTGCCTCAAGCTGGTTGGCAAGCCTATCAGTTTCTTCAAGATTGAATTACAGTTGCCTGGTGTCTACCTGCCTAGAGGACTGGTCTGCAGCTGCTAAGTCTTATTTGGTGTTTGCTATGGGACTGAACTGCTGCCCAAGAAGATCGAGCTCACCCCCAAATAACTATTGCTGAACAGGTCCACTTCCCCCATATCCTATTAACTTTTACCTTCCACTACATCTGCTGGATGGTAGGCTAGAGGAGAGACTGTACACTTCTTAAAAGCAGGTTTCAAAAAATGTCTACAGGTGATCTCTAAGCTTTCTTAAAACCAGTATAGTTTTTTTCTCAAAGTTTTTGTAGGATTTTAGGGCTTATATCGTTTTTGTGCAAATGTTTTTTTAAGTATACATTCAATTCTTTTAGTCAGTTTAAAATATTGTATTACCTATTTCTTCTGTAATCTGTTTTAGTCTGTTGAATATTTTGTACATAGTATTTTTGTTCCTAGGGATTGTATTTAGCTATAATTCAAATCCTTTATAATGTCCTAGTCCTATGGATATTTTAACATTATTTCTTACTTATTTAAATATAACAAATGTATTATTTCTAAATATGTCTATAAATAGTTTATTGCTCACAAATTTTAGCCCCAGAAGACTTTTTGGATCATTCCCCACTGACTGACAATTTCTACAGCTACATATTATTTTACAGTCATTTGGACAATGCATTATTCATTCTCTGTCCATTTGGAAATAATTGAAAAATTATTTCTAGAATACATTTGAATCTTTTTATGTGTTTGCCTGCATGTATGTCTATGAATTCTTTGTCTGCTTGCTTGCTTGCTTGTTTTTCAATACACAGTTTCTCTGTGTAGCCTTGGCTGTCCGAGAACTCACTCTGTAGACCAGACTGGCTATTTAACTCAAAGATCGGCCTGCTTCTGCCTCCTGGGTGCTGGGCATAAAGGCATGTGCCCCCAACACTCAGCTGTTGGTATTCTTTTTAGAATTAGGTTTATTCACTACTTTTATGTGTGAGTAATTTCCCGGCATGTGTGAAATGCACCACATGCATGCCTGGGGCATGTAGAGGCCAGAGCAGTGTGATTGATCTCCAGGGACTAGAGTACCAAATGGTTGTACACACAGTAGACTAGGAATCTAACATGTGTCTAGAGATGGCTCTTAAGTTGTGAGGCATCTCTAGAACATTTTAAAATTAATTTTGATTGAAGTAAAATTACCCTTTTGAAATGAATAATTTAGTTACACTTAGTATATGTACAATGGTGTTCACTGACAACTATCTAATTCCTGAATCTTTTTATTAAACTAAATTGACTACCATTTCCACTGAGAAATGAATCTTCTGGCAACCACCAATCTTTCCTCAACATTAAAAAGTTTACTATTTTTACATATAATAAGAATAGACTCATATACCATTTGACATTTTGTGTTGGGTTCCTTTTACTTACATAGAGTGTTTAAGCTCAGATTACATTGCAGCAAATAACAATATTTTGTTCACTTTTATGGCTGAATGCCAGTTTGGTCTAGGGATAAATTATATAGTGTTGACCCATTCATCCCTTAATGGACATTTGGATTCTTTCTATGATCTGGTTATTATGTATAGTGTTACTATAAGCACTGATTTTCTTTTTATGCAGACATATCTTATCAGTTACCACGGATAAAGTCTAACCAGTGGCATGACTGCATTATCAGGTAATTCTGTACTGCCAATCAGTTTTGGATCCTCTTGAAGAGCACTTGGCTGTACTCTTATGTCTTCTGACAGTGTGGTCTCAGGGAAGGCACTCAGTCCTCAAGTCCTAGTGAGATTCATCCTCTCTGGGCCACGGTTCCTTCCTTCACTATCTTAACATATTTTCTTAATAATTTGAGGAATGGCCAGAGTCTACTCTAAAATGACTAAACTGTTTTATGTTCTCATCAGCAATGTCAAAGGTCACCAGTATCCTTTAGCCCCTCCATACTTTTATTTGCCATTACTCATCTTTGTGACACCATACCTCATTACACTTGTGGGTGTGCATATGTGTTCAGATTTGTGTTTCTGTGTGCCCCAGAAGATAAGTTTAAGTGCCATACCTTGGGAACCATTACCTATTTCTTTTTCTAGACAGGGTCTCATTGGCTTGGAACTCTGTAAGTAGGATAAGATGGCTGTCCAGGGATTTCCAGGGATCCACTTGTTAGCTACCTCTGTAATGAGACAAGAAGCACATGCCACCATGCCTGGTGCCTGGCTTTTTCAAAAATTGCCTTCTGGAGATTGAACTGATGGTTTTTTGTGCTTTCAAAGTATTCATGTTACTGACCAAACTATTTCCTAAGTCCTCTTTATCATTTGACTTTAATTTGGCTAAGTATTGATGATGTTTATCAACATTTCCTCTCCTTATGCTTCCATGTATCTCCTTGGAGGAATAAATGTTCAAGGCCTTTGCCTATATTCAAGTGGATATTTTATCATTTTGCTATTAAGTTACTAAGATCTTTCATATTAAACACATACAGCACATATGGCTTATAAATATTGTCTCACATTTTGGTAGGCATATCTTTTAATTTTTAAAAGCATCATCTAATGTACAAATTAATTTTATGATGCCAATTTTATCTATTTTTATGTAAAGTGTTAATATTTTCTGATTTTCAGTTCTAATAGTTAGGTGTGACCAATTTTGAACTAACTTGTATGTGATATAAGATTGAAACAAAACTTATTCATTGTGCATTTAATATCTAGTTGGATTAGTACTGATTAGTAAATACAGCTCTCTCTGTTTATTGACTAGCAGTGGCACCCTTTGTACAAAGCTGGATTCAAGTGGTTATTTTTGAAATGTCACTTTCCAAGTGGTGCAGGAAGCTAGCTATCCACCTAGGAGTGAGATGGGGCCTGCCTGCACAGGTAAAACCACCCTCAGCAGAGGATCACACCTGGAACTCTCTGGCAGAAACCCTCCAGTTCCCTTCTCCGGCTTGGGACCACCCTCTGCCACCACTTACCATATCCAAGTGATGCACAGACGTAGCTAACCACTCAGGAGTGCAGAGAGGCTGAGTAGCACAGGTAGGACAAGCCCTGCTCCTCAGAGGAAACAGCCTGAAACCAGGAAGACACAAGAGCCTAGGAACAGCCTACCACTTGCACACAGAGTTGATCTGGGGCACAGAGCTACATACACAAATACAACCACAAGAGAGCAGGTCTCACAGGAGTACCTACATACCGGTATACACAGAGAGAAAGGGTCTCCCAGGAGAACAGATAAGCCATAATCAGAGACAGTGACACCAGCTAACACCACAGACAACCAGATGACAAATGCAAGAACATTAACCAACAGAAACCAAGGCAACATGGTACCAGGTGAACCAAGTTCTCCAACAACAGCAAGTCCTGGATACCACAACACACTAGAACAACAAGACCTGGATTTAAAATCACATCTCATAATGCTGATAGAGGATTTCAAGAAGGACATAAATAACTTCCTTAAAGAAGTACAGGAGAACATGAGTCAAGAGGTACAAGCCCTTAAAAAGGAAACACAAAAATCGCTTAAAGAAATATAGGAGAACATGAGTCAACAGATAGAAGCCCATAAAGAGGAAAAACAAAGATCACTTAGAGAAATTCAGTAGAACATGGGTCAACAGGCAGAAGTTCTGAAAGAGGAAACACAAAATTCCCTTAAAGAATTACAGGAAAACACAAACAAACAAGTGAAGGAACTGAGGAAAACCATCCAGGATCTAAAAACAGAAGTAGAAACAACTAAGAAATCACAAAGGGAGATAATTTTGGAGATAGAAAACCTTGGAAAGAATTCAGGAGTCATATATGCAAAGATCAACAACAGAATACATGAGATAGAAGAAAGAATCTCAGGTGCTGAGGATACCATAGAAAGCATTGACTCAAAGTCAAAGAAAATGCAAAATGCAAAAAGCTTGTAACCCAAAACATCAGGGAAATCCAGGACACAATGAAAAGGCCAAACCTAAGGATTATAGGTATAGAAGAGAGCAAAGATTTACAACTTAAAGGGCCAGCAAATATCTTCAACAAAATTATAGAAGAAAACTTCCCTAACCTAAAGAGAGTGATGCCCATGAACATGCAAGAAGCCTACAGAACACTAAACAGACTGGACCAGAATAGAACTACCTCCTGTTACATAATAATCAAAACACCAAATCTATTTAGCAAAGAAAAAATATTGCAAGCAGTAAGAAAAAAAGGCAAAGTAACATATAAAGGAAGGCCTATCAGAATTACACCAAACTTCTCACCAGAGACCAGAAAAGCTGGAAGACCCTGGGCAGATCTCATACAGACTCTAAGAGAACAGAAATTCCAGCCCAGACTACTATACCCAGCAAAACTCTCAATCACCATAGATGGAGAAACCAAGATATTCTATGACAAAACCAAAGTTATACAATATCTTTCCACAAATCCAGTCCTACAAAGGATAATAGATGGAAAATGCCAATGCAAGAAGGACAATTATACCATAGAAAAAGTAAGATAGTAATCTTCTTTCAACAAACACAAAAGAAGATAACTACTCAAACATAAAAATAACAGGAAGCAGCAATCACTATTCCTTAATATCTTTTGACTTCAATGGACTCAATTCTCCAATAAAAAGATATAGACTAACAGATTGGATACATAAACAGGACCCAGCATTTTGCTGCATACAGGAAATGCACCACAGTGTCAAAGACAAACACTACCTCAGAGTAAAAGTCTGGAAAACAATTTGCCAAGCAAATAATCTAAAGAAACAACCTGGAGTAGTCAATCTAATATCGAATAAAATTGACTTCCAACCTAAAGTAATCAAAAAAGATAAGGAAGGGCACTTCATACTCATCAAAGGAAAAATCTTCCAAGATGAATTCTCAATTCTGCACATATATGCTGCAAATACAAGGGCACCCACATTTACTAAAGCTCAAAGAATACATTGCACCCCACACAATAATAGTGGGAGACTTCAGCACACCCTCTCATCAATGGAAAGATCAAAGAAGCACAAACTAAGCAGAGAAACAGTGAAACTAGCAAGTTATGAACCAAATGGATTTAACAGATATCTATAGAATATTTTATCCTAAAAGAAAAGAACATACCTTCTTCTCAGGACTTCACGGTGCCTTTTCCAAAACCGACCATACAATTGGTCACAAAACAGACCTCAACAGATATAAGATAATTGAAATCATCCCACACACCCTAACAGATAACCATGGACTTAGGCTGGTCTTCAATAATAATTAAAAACAACAACAACAACAGAAAGCCCACATACACATGGAAACAGAACAACATTCTACTCAACGATAACTTGGTCAAAGAGGAAATAAAGAAAGAAATTAAAGACTTTTTAGAATTTAATGAAAATGAAGGCACAACATACCCAAACTTATGAGACACAATAAAAGCAGTGCTAAGAGGAAGGAAAACTCATATCTCTGAGTGCCTCCAAAAAGAAACTGGAAAGAGCATACACTAACAGCTTAACAGTGCAGCTGAAGGCTCTAGAAAACAAAGAAGCAAAGATACCCAAGAGGAGTAGGAAATCATCAAACTCAGGGTTGAAACCAAGTGGAAATAAAAAGAAATATACAAAGAATCAACCAAACCAGGAGCTGGTTCTATGAAAAAAACCAATGAGATAGATAAACCCTTAGCCAAGCTAACCAGAAAGCACAGAGACAGTGTCCAAATAAGCAAAATCAGAAATGAAAAGGGAGACATAACAACAGATACTGAGGAAATCAAAAACAAAGCATCAGATTCTACTACAAACCCTATAGTCAACAAAAGTGGAAAATCTAGATGAAATGGACAATTTTCTAGAGAGATACCAGGTACCAAATTTAAATCAGGATCAGATAAATTATCTGAACAATGCCATAACCCCTAAAGAAATAAAATCAGTCATTAATAGTCTCCCAAGCATAAAAAGCCCAGGATCAGATGGGTTCAATGCAGAGATGTATCAGACCTTCAAAGAAGACCTAATACTAATACTCTTGAAACTATTCCACAAAATAGAAACAGATGGAACACTACCCAATTTGTTTTATGAGGCCACAATTACTCTGATACCTAAATCACACAAAGACCCAAAGATGAGAACCTTAGACCAATTTCCCTTATGAATATCAATTCAAAAATACTCAATAGAATTCTTGCCAACCAAATCCAAGAACACATCAAAATGATCATCCAACACGATAAAGTAGGCTTCATTCCAGGGATGCTGGGATGGTTCAATATATGGAAATCCATGAACGTAATCCACTATATCAATAAACTCAAAGAAATAAACCACATGATCATTTCATTAGATGCTGAAAAAGCATTTGGCAAAATCCAACACCACTTCATGATAAAGGTCTTAGAAATATCAGGAATTCAAAGGCCAAACCTAAACATAGTAGAAGCAATATACAGCAAACTGGTAGCCAACATCAAACTAAATGGAGAAAACTTGAAGCAACCCCACTGAAATCAGGGACTAGACAAGGTTGTCCACTCTCTCCCTACCTGTTCAATATAGTACTTGAAGTCCTAGCCAGAGCAATTTGGAAGGGAAGAAGGCAAAGGATCACTATTTGCAAATGATGTGATCATATAATTAAGTGACCCTAAAAGTTCCACCATAGAACTCCTAAACCTGATAAACAACTTCAGCAATGTGGCTGGGTATAAGATTAACTCAAACAAATCAGCAGCCTTCCTATAGTTAAAGGATAAAGAGGCTGAGATGGAAATTAGGGAAATGACACCCTTTACAACAGTCAAGCAATACAAAATACCTTGATTTGACTCTAACCAATCAAGTGAAAGATCTGTATGACAAGAACTTCAAGCCTCTGAAGAAAGAAATCAAAGAAGATCTCAAAAGATGGAAAGATCTCCCTTGCTCATGGATTGGTGGGATGAATATGGTAAAAATGGCCATCTTGCCTAAAGCAATGTACAGATTCAATGCAATCCCCCATCAAAATGCCAACTCAATTCTTTATAGAGTTAGAAAAAGAAAATTCACAAATTCACCTGGAATAACAAAAAACCCAGGATAGTGAAAACTATTCCCAACAGTAAAAGAATTTCTGGTAGAATCACCATCCCTGACCTCAAGGTATACTACAGAGCAATAATGATAAAAAAAAAAACAAAAAAAAAAAAAAAAAAAAAAAACTCCATGGTATTGTTATAGTGACAGGCAGGTAAATCAATGGAATAGAATTGAAGACCCAGAAATGAACTCTCACACCCATTGTCACTTGATCTTTGAAAAAGGAGCATAATCCATCCAGTGGAAAAAAAGACATCAGTTTCAACAAATGGTGCTGGATCAACTGGAGGTCAACATGTAGAAGGATGTAACTTGATCTATTCTTATCTCCTTGTACAAAGCTCAAGTCCAAGTTGATCAAGGACCTCCACACAAAACCAGATACACTGAATCTAATAGAAGGGAAAGTGGGGAAGAACCTGGAGCACATGGGCACAAGGGAAAATTTCCTGAGTAGAACACCAATAGATTATGCTCTAAGATCAAGAATTGACAAATGAGACCTCACAAAACCGCAAAGTTTCTGTAAGGCGAAGGACACTGTCAATAGGACAAAATGGCAACCATCAGATTGGAAAAAGATCTTTACCAATTCTACATCTGATAGAGGGCTAATATACAATATATACAAAGAACTCAAGAAGTTATACACAAGAGAACCAAATAACCCTATTTAAAAAATGGGGTACAGAGCTAAACAAAGCATTCCCTACTTAGGACTACAGGATGACTGAGAAGCACCTAAAGAAATGTTCAACATCCTTAGTCATCAGGGAAATGCAAATCAAAACAACCCTGAGATTCCACCTCACACCAGTCAGAATGGCCAGGATTAAAAACTCAGGGGACAGCAAATACTGGAAAGGATGTGAGAAAGAGGAACACTCCTCCATTGTTGGTAGGATTGCAAGCTGGTAAAACCACTCTGGAAATTAGTTTTTCTGGTTCCTCAGAAAATTGGACATAGCATTATCTGAGGACCCAGCTATACCGTTCCTGGGCATATACCCAGAAGATGTTCCAACATGTAATAAGGACACATGATCTTCTATCTTCTATGTTCATAGCAGCCTTATTTATAATAGCCAGAAGCTGGAAAGAACCCAGATGTCCCTCAACAGAGGAGTGGATACAGGAAATGTGGGACATTACCCAAAGGAGTAATTGGGTAATTAAACTCACCTATTAAAAACAATGAATTCGTGAAATTCTTAGGCAAATGGATGAAGCTAGAAAACATCATCCTGAGTGAGATAACCCAATCACAAAAGAACACACATGGTATGCACTCACTGATGTTTATTAGCTGAAAAGCTCAGAATATCCAAGATACATATACAACTCACAGACCACATGAAACTCAAGAAGAAGAAAGAACAAAGTGTAGATACTTTGATTTGGAATGTGGATCAAAATACCCATCGCTCACGGTCAACCAATAGAATGAGCATAGGGTCCCCAATGGAGCGGCTAGAGAAATAACCCAAGTAGCTGAAGAATTTTGCAGGTCTATAGGAGGAACAATAATATGTTACAACCAGTACCCCTAGAGCTCCCAGGAACTAAACCACCAACCAAAGAGTACACATGGAGGGACCCATGGCTTCAGCTACATATGTAGCAGAAGTTGGCAATTTCAGACATCAATGAGAGGAGAGGCCATTGGTCCTGTAAAAGACTTGATTCCCCAGAACAGTGGAATGCAATTCAGAAAGTTGGAGGGGGCATTTAGAACAGGGAGAGGGGATGTCCTGCCCAGGAAGCTGAGGAAGGAGAGAAGCCCCGTGGCCATATTTGCTGCCTGCTGGTACAGAAAGGGATCACTAGGTACTGTATCACCCTGAGCTTTAGATTTCTGGTGGTGCAGACTGCCAGGGGTCTGCCTGCACTCAGGAACTGAGCACATAGGAGGGTTTGTCTGCCAGCCCACTGGGCGCACGGCCTGTGTCCTGCCCAGTGAGCTGCTGAAGGAGAGAAGCCCCCCGGCCATACTCACTGCCTGCCAGGACAGAAAAGGGTCACTAAGTACTGTATCACCCTGAGCTTTAGATTTCTGGTGGTGCAAACCTCCAGGGGTCTGCCTGCACTCAGGAACTGAGCACATAGGCAGTTCATCTGTAAGCCAGTCCATCACAGGACCTGTGTCCTATGTGAGAATCAACAGAGGGAGTGACCCCCACCACAACTTCTTCCCTCCATAATAGAGCAGACAGAGAACACCTGGTTGACCTTGACAACCTAAGTATAACATTGCTCGAGGCAAGACTGAGAAGGGCTCCAAAGGCACAAAAGAGGAAGGCAGCATATCAGTAATCTGGTCCAGAAGAAACCCAGTCATCCAGTGTTGCAGAAATAACCTTAAAGATCCACAGTAGGTTGAAGCACCAGCCAGTGACAATAAGACCATCTAACAACTGGGAGAACCAGATGGCTAAAGGCAAATGTAGGTACTTTACTAACAGAAATCAAGGCATTATGGCAGTACCTGAACCCAATTCTCCAACATTAGCAAGTCCTGGATACCCCAAAATACCAGAAAAACAAGATTTGGATTTAAAATCACTGGTCATGATGCTGGTACAGGAGGAACACAAGAAGGACATACTTAAAGAAATTCAGGAGAAAATGGATCAAAAATTAGAAGCCCTTACAAGGGAAACACAAAAATCATTGAAAGAAATTCAGGAGAACTTTGATCAACAGGCAGAAGTCATGAAAGAGGAAACACAAAAATCTCTTAAAGAATTAGAGGAAAACACAAACAAGCAAATGACAGAACTGAGCAAAAACTTCCAGGATCTAAAAACAGAAGTAGAAACAACTAAGAAAGCACAAAGGGAGTCAACTTTGGAGATAGAAAACCTTGGGAAGAAATCAGGGACCATAGACACAAATCTCAACAACAGAATACAAGAGATAGAAGAAAGAATCTCAGATGCTGAAGATACCATAGAAACCATGGACTCAACAGTTAAAGAAAATGCAAAATGCAAAAAGATTGTAACCCAAAATATCCAGGAAATCCAGGACACAATGAGAAAACCAAATTTAAGGATTATAGGCATTGATGAGAGTGAAGATTTACAACTTAAAGGGCCAGCAAATATCTTCAACAAAATTATGGAAGAAAACTTCCCTAACCTAAAGAGAGAGATGCCCATGAATATACAAGAAGCCTACAGAACTCCAAACAGACTGGACAAGAACAGAAATACCTCCCATCACATAATAATCAAAACCCCAAATGTACTAAACAAAGAAAGAATACTTAGGGCAGTAAGAGAAAAAGGGCAAGTAACATATAAAGGAAGACCTATCAGAATTACACCAGATTTCTCACCAGAGACCATGAAAGCTAGAAGATCCTGGGCAGAGCTCATGCAGACTCTAAGAGAACACAAATGCCATCAGAGACTACTATACCCGGCGAAACTCTCAATCACCATAGATGGAGAAACCAAGATATTCCTTGACAAAACCAAATTTACACAATATCTTTCTACAAACCCAGCCCTACAAAGGATAATAGGGGGAAAACACCATTACAACGAGGGAAACTATACCCTGGAAAGAGCAGGATATTAAGCTTCTTTCATCAAACCCAAAGAAGATAACCACACACGTATAAAATTAAACTAAAAAAGAATAGGAAGCAATAACCACTACTCCTTGATATCTCTTAACATCAGTGGACTAAATTCCCCAATAAAAAGACATAGACTAACAGACTGGTTATGTAAACAGGACCCTACATTTTGCTGCATACAGGAAACACACCTTAGTGTCAAAGACAAAAACTACCTTAGAGTAAAAGGCTGGAAGACAATTCTACAAGCAAATGGTCCCAGGAAACAAGCCGGAGTCGCCATTCTAATTTCAGATAAAATTGACTTTCAACCTAATGTCATCAAAAGAGACATGGAAGGTCACTACTTGCTGTTCAAAGGAAAAATCCAACAAGAAGAACTCTCAATCCTGAACATCTATGCCCCAAATACAAGGGCGCCCTCATTCATAAAAGAAACTTTACTAAAGCTCAAAGTACACATTGCACCTAACACAATAATTGTGGGTGACTTCAACACTCCACTCTCACCAATGGACCGATCAGGAAAACAGAAACTAACAGGGAGACAGTGAAACTAATTGAAGCTTTGGACCAATTGGAGTTAACAGATATATATAGAACTTTTCATCCCAAAGCAAAAGAATATACCTTTTTCTCAGCACCTCATGGTACCTTCTCCAAAATAGATCATATAGTTGGTCACAAGACAGACCTCAACAAATATAAGAAAATTGAAATAATCCCATGCCTCCTATCAGTTCACTATGGAGTAAAAGTGGTCTTTAGTAACAGTAAAAACAACAGAAAGCCCACATACACATGGAAACTGAACAATACTCTACTCAATGATACCTTGGTCAAGGAAGAAATAAAGAAAGAAATCAAAGATTTCTTAGAATTTAATGAAAATGAAGGCACAACATATACAAATCTATGGGACACAATGAAAGCAGTGCTAAGAGGAAAACTCATAGCTTTGAGTGCCTCCAAAAAGAAATTCGAGAGAGCATACACTAGAAGCTTAATGACACACCTGAAAGCCCTGGAACAAAAAGAAGCTAATTCTCCCAGGAGGAGGAGAAGACAGGAAATCATCAAACTCAGGGCTGAAATCAATCAAGTAGAAACCAAGAGAACCATACAAAGAATCAACAAGACCAAAAGCTGGTTCTTTGAAAAAATCAACAAGATAGATAAACCCTTAGCCAGACTAACCAAAAGGCAAAGAGAAAGTATCCAAATTAACAAAATTAGAAATGAAAACGGAGATATTACAATAGAAACCGAGGAAATCCAAAAAATCATCAGATCCTACTACAAAAACCTGTACTCAACACAACTGGACAATCTGGAGGAAATGGACATTTTCTTAGACAGATACCAATTACCAAAATTAAACCAGGATCAAATAGACCATCTAAACAGACCCATAACCCCTAAAGAAATAGAAGGGGTCATAGATAGGCTTCCGACCAAAAAAGCACAGGACCAGATGGTTTCAGTGCAGAATTCTATCAGACCTTCAAAGAAGACTTAACACCAATACTCTTCAAACTTTTCCACCAAATAGAAACAGAAACAGAAGGAACACTACCCAACTCCTTCTTCGAAGCCACTATTACGCTGATACCAAAACCACAAAAAAGATCCAACTAAGAAAGAGAATTTCAGGCCAATTTCCCTTATGAATATCAATGCAAAAATACTAAATAAAATTCTTGCCCACCGAATCCAAGAACACATAAAAACAATCATCCACCATGATCAAGTAGGCTTCATCCCAGGGATGCGGGGATGGTTCAATATAAGGAAATCCATAAATGCTATCCACTACATAAACAAACTCAAAGAAAAAACCATATGATCATTTCATTAGATGCTGAAAAAGCATTTGACAAAATTCAGCATCCTTTCATGCTAAAAGTCTTGGAAAGGACAGGAATTCAAGGCCCATATCTAAACATAGTAAAAGCAATATACAGCAAACCGGTAGCCAACATCAAACTAAATGGAGAGAAACTTGAAGCAATCCCACTAAAATCAGGGACTAGACAAGGCTGCGCCCTCTCTCCATATCTTTTCAATATAGTTCTTGAAGTCCTAGCTAGAGCAATTAGACAACATAAGGAAATCAACGGGATACAAATTGGAAAGGAAGAAGTCAGACTATCACTATTTGCAGATGATATGATAGTATAATTAAGTGACCCTAAAAACTCTACTAGAGAACTCCTACAGCTGATAAACAACTTCAGGAAAGTGGCTGGCTACAAAATCAACGCAAGCATATCAGTAGCCTTTATATATTCAAAGGATAAGCAGACTGAGAAAGAAATTAGGGAAATGACCCCCTTCACAATAGCCACAAACAGCATAAAGTATCTGGGGGTGACACTAACCAAACAAGTGAAACACCTACATGACAAGAACTTCAGATCTCTGAAGAAGGAAATCGAAGATCTCAGAAAATGGAAAAATCTTCCATGCTCGTGGATTGGCAGGATTAATATAGTTAAAATGGTCATCTTGCCAAAGGCAATCTACAGATTCAATGCTATCCCCATAAAAATCCCAACCCAGTTCTTCATAGAGCTAGAAAGAACAATTCTCAAATTCATCTGGAATAACAAAAAAAACCCCGATAGCTAAAACTATTCTCAACTGTAAAAGTTCTCAACTTCGGGGGATTCAGTATCCCAGACTTTAAACTCTACTACAGAGCAATAGTGATAAAAACTGCCTGGTGTTGGTACAATATCAGACAAGCGGATCAATGGAATAGGATTGAAGACCCAGAAATGAACCCACACACCTATGGTCACTTGGTCTTCAACAAAGGAGCTGAAAGCATCCAGTGGAAAAAAGATAGTCTTTTCAACAAATGGTGCTGGTTCAATTGGAGGTCAGCATGCAGAAGAATGCGAATTGATCCATTCTTATCTCCTTGTACCAAGCTCAACTCCAAATGGATCAAGGACATCCACATAAAACCTGACACACTGAAACTAATAGAAAAGAAACTGGGGAAGACCCTGGAGGACATGGGCACAGGGGAAAAGTTCCTGAATAGAACACCAATAGCTTATGCTCTAAGATCAAGAATTGACAAATGGGACCTCATAAAAATACAAAGTTTCTGTAAGGCAAAGGACACTGTCAAAAGGACAAAATGTCAACCAACAGGCTGGGAGAGGATCTTCACCAACCCTAAATCCAACAGAGGGCTAATACCTAATATATACAAAAAACTCAAGAAAGTAGAACCCAGAGAATCAAATAACCCCATTAAAAAGTGGGGTACGGAGCTAAACAAAGAATTTTCACGTGAAGAACTTCGGAAACCTGAGAAACACCTTAAGAAATGTTCAACATCATTAATCATTAGGGAAATGCAAATCAAAACAACCCTGAGATTTCACCTCACACCAGTCAGAATGGCTAAGGTCAAAAACTCAGTAGACAGCAGGTGTTGCCGAGGATGTGGAGAAAGAGGAACACTCCTCTACTGCTGGTGGGATTGCAAGATGGTGCAACCACTTTGGAAATCAGTCTGGCGGTTCCTCAGAAAACTGGGCACCTCACTTCCAGAAGATCCTGCTATACCACTCCTGGGCATATATCCAGAGGATTCTTCAGCATGCAGTAAGGACACATGCTCCACTATGTTCATAGCAGCCCTATTTGTAGTAGTCAGAAGCTGGAAAGAACCCAGGTGTCCCTCAACGGAGGAATGGATACAAAAAATGTGGTATATTTACACAATGGAGTACTATTCAGCCATCAGAAACAATGAATTCATGAAATTCTTAGACAAATGGATGGAGCTGGAGAACATCATACTAAGTGAGGTAACCCAGTCTCAAAAGATCAATCATGGTATTCACTCACTGATAAGTGGATATTAGCCTAGAAACTTTGAATACCCAGGACATAATCCACAAATTAAATGATGTCCAAAAAGAATGGAGGAGTGGCCCCTGGTTCTGGAAAGACTCAGTGCAAGAGTATAGGGGAATTCCAGAACAGGAAAATGGAAAGGGGTGGATGGAAGAACAAGGGGAGGGAAGAAGGCTAATGGGACTTGCGGGGAGTGGGGACCCAGAAAAGGGGAAATCATTTGAAATGTAAATAAATATATCAATAAAAAAGAATGGGGAGAGGGGATGGGATAGGGGGTTTTCGGAGGGGTAATGTGGAAAGAGGATACCATTTCAAATGTAAATAAAGCAAATATCTAATTAATAAAACTAAGAACAGAAAAAAAAGAGAATCTGAAAATAAACAAAAAACAGCCAATGCAGTTTTGATGTGTATTACACTGCATTAATAGATTGCTTTTGCTTTATTATATTAATAATACTCTTCTGATACATATGCATGAAGCTATCTTTTCATTGATTTAATTATTCTTCAGTTTCTTAAATAATACATTATAGACGGGCGGCGGCGGCGGCAGCGGTAGCAGTGGCTGCTCCAGCTGAAGGGCCATCAGCGGTGGAACCAAGGCGACACAGGGTCCAGTGAGGCCCTGCGCCCACGACCACTGACCTTCGCTGACCAGCCGGGCGGCAAGCAACTGCGGTTCTGCGGAGCCTTTCGCTGCACGGAAGCCACTTCAGAACTCGGCTGCCCGCCAGTCAGGAGAGACTCACCGCCATCTTGATCCCGGGCTCCAGAGATCGGTCAGACTGAGGTACACAAACATAATCCTAGGCCCAACACCGCAGGGGTCGGAGCCAGATGGGCGTTGGCCTGCACCCAGGCCCTGGGCTGTTCGAGTGGCCAGCGGGGCGCCAACCCAGCCAGGAGTTTTTTTTGCCCTGGCCGGTGCACGCGCCGCCATTTTGCCTACAGGAGCCAGAGTGCTCGGGAGGGCAGAGACTGCTAACAAGCGTAGCCTGAGGCTAACAAAACGGGGGTCTAGGCCCCAAAAGGCACAGGACTGACCCCAAGAACTGGGCGGCTTGGTGGGCCATCTGTGTGTCAACCAGCCCAGGAGGTTATTAGCACAACAGACTCTCCCGGTGCTTTCGCGGAGCGCGGACGCGCACGCCCGCCATCCGGGTCACCTGGCGGACCCAAATAACAGACATAGCCCTAGGGGAACTTTGCTCAGACCTTGGCCTCCCAGGCGTTTGCCTGGACTCAGGGCCCAGGCGACAAGGCTAACCTAGTGTGCGCCAGCCCGGTTGGGGAAATCGGCTGCCCAGCGGAGTGAGCGGAGCACAGGGGAGGTCACAGCAACATTCACCTTCGGAGCTCCCTGGGGGTGCACACGGGTTCCACCTGGTCCACAGACACAATCTGGGGCAAGGCCTCAGGCAGAAGCCCCCAGCTCAACTCTCTCCGCTTCAGATCAGCCTGGGTGGCCGCCACATCTCCAGGTCCCTCAAGAGGCTAGTGGGGGCTTCCGGGCGGCCAGCTGGGAGAAGTCGGTGTGCTCCAATAAATCCTGCGGGCCCCAGCGGGAGCCTTCAGGTGCCTGCTTCGGGATCTGAACAGCCTGGACAACAGCACCCTGTCTATAGGCAGTGCAGAGTGTAAGCTGTGCACCAGAGGCCAACGGGGAAGGGGCAGCTTGCACTGGTGAGTCCAGCACTGACAAGACCAAGTAACACCAGTGAGAGCTAGATGGCAAAAGGCAAACGCAGAAACGTCACTAACAGAAATCAAGGCAATATGGCAACATCTGAACCAAATTCTCCTCTACCAGCAAGTCCTGGATACCCCATCACACCAGTAAAACAAGATTTGGATTTAAAATCACTCGTCATGATGCTGGTACAGGAACACATGAAGGGCATTGAGGAGAAAATGGATCAAAAGTTAGAAGCCCTTGCAAGGGAAACACAAAAATCATTGAAAGAAATCCAGGAGAATACTAAAGCCAACAAGGAGGAAATGCAAAAAACACTTAAAGAAATACAGGAGAACTTTGCTCAACAGGCTGAGGTCATGAAAGACGAAACACAAAAATCTCTTAAAGAAATACAGGAGAACTTTGGTCAACAGGCTGAGCTCATGAAAGAGGAAACACAAAAATCTCTTAAAGAATTACAGGAAAACACAAACATGCAAGGGAAGGAGCTAAGCAAAACCATCCAGGATCTAAAATCAGAAGTAGAAACAACTAAGAAAACTCAAAGGGAGACAACTTTGGAGATAGAAAGCCTTGGGAAGAAATCAGGGGACAGAGATGCAAATATCAACAACAGAATACAAGAGATAGAAGAAAGAATCTCAGATGCTGAAGATTCCATAGAAACCATGGACTCAACAGTTAAAGAAAATGCAAAGTGCAAAAAGCTTGTAACCCAAAATATCCAGGAAATCCAGGACACAATGAGAAGACCAAACCTGAGGATTATAGGTATAGATGAGAGTGAAGATTTACAACTTAAAGGGCCAGCAAATATCTTCAATAAAATTATGGAAGAAAACTTTCCTAACCTAAAGAGAGAGATGCCCATGAATATACAAGAAGCCTACAGAACTCCAAACAGACTGGACCAGAACAGAAATACTTCCCGTCACATAATAATCAAAACACCAAATGTTCTAAACAAAGAAAGAATACTAAAGGCAGTAAGAGAAAAAGGCCAAGTAACATATAAAGGAAGACCTATCAGAATCACAGCAGACTTTTCACCTGAGACTATGAAGGCTAGAAGGTCCTGGGCAGATCTCATGCAGACTCTAAGAGAACACAAATGCCAACCAAAACTACTATATCCAGCAAAACTCTCAATCACCATAGATGGAGAAACTAAGATATTTCACGACAAAACCAAGTTTACCCAATATCTATCCACAAACCCAGCCCTAAAAAGGATAATAGGAGGACAACACCAATACAAGGAGGGAAACTCCACCCTGGAAAAAGCAAGATAGTAACCTTTCATCAAACCCAAAAGAAGTTAAGCAATCAAATTTAAAAAATAACGTCAAAAATGATAGGAAGTAACAATCACTATTCCTTAATATCTCTTAACATCAATGGACTCAATGCCCCAATAAAAAGACACAGACTAACTGACTGGATACGTAAACAGGACCCTACATTTTGCTGCTTACAGGAAACACACCTCAGGGTCAAAGACAAACACTACCTTAGAGTAAAAGGCTGGAAGACAATTTTACAAGCAAATGGTCTCAGGAAACAAGCTGGAGTAGCCATTTTAATATCAGATAAAATTGACTTTCAACCCAAAGTCATCAAAAGAGACTCTGAGGGACACTTCTTGCTGGTCAAAGGAAAAATACAACAAGAAGAACTCTCAATCCTGAACATCTATGCTCCAAATGCAAGGGCACCCTCTTTCATAAAAGAAACTCTATTAAAACTCAAAGCACACATTACACCTAACACAATAATTGTGGGTGACTTCAACACTGCACTTTCCTCAATGGACCGATCAGGAAAACAGAAACTAAACAAGGACACAATGAAACTAATTGAAGCTTTGGACCAATTAGACTTAACTGATATATATAGAACATTCTATCCTAAAACAAAAGAATATACCTTTTTTTCAGCACCTCATGGTACCTTCTCCAAAATCGACCATATAATTGGTCACAAGACAGACCTCAACAAATATAAAAAGATAGAACTAATCCCATGCCTCCTATCTGATCACTATGGAATAAAAGTGGTCTTCAATAGCAACAGAAACAACAGAAAACCCACATACACGTGGAAATTGAACAATACTCTACTCAATGACACCTTGGTCAAGGAAGAAATAAAGAAAGAAATTAAAGACTTTTTAGAACACAATGAAAATGAAAACACAACATACCCAAATCTATGGGACACAATGAAAGCAGTGCTAAGAGGAAAACTCATAGCCCTGAGTGCCTCCAAAAAGAAAATGGAGAGAGCATACATTACCAACTTAATGACACACCTGAAAGCCCTAGAACAAAAAGAAGCTATTTCACCCAGGAGGAGTAGAAGGCAGGAAATCATCAAACTCAGGGCCGAAATCAATCAAGTAGAAACAAAGAGAACCATACAAAAAATCAACAAAACTAGGAGCTGGTTCTTTGAGAAAATCAACAAGATAGATAAGCCCTTAGCCAGACTGACCAAAGGGCACAGAGAAAGTATCCAAATTAACAAACTTAGAAATGAAAAGGGAGACATAACAACGGAAACTGAGGAAATCCAAAAAATCATCAGATCCTACTACAAGAGCCTGTACTCAACACAACTGGAGAATCTGGAGGAAATGGACAATTTCCTTGACAGATACCAAATACCAAAATTAAATCAGGACCAACTAGACCATCTAAACAGTCCCATAAAGCCTAAAGAAATAGAAGGAGTCATAGAAAGTCTTCCAACCAAAAAAAGCACAGGACCAGATGGTTTCAGTGCAGAATTCTACCAGACCTTCAAAGAAGAGTTAACACCAATACTCTTCAAACTATTCCACAAAATAGAAACAGAAGGAACACTACCCAATTCCTTCTACGAAGCCACAATTACGCTGATACCAAAGCCACACAAAGATCCAACAAAGAAAGAGAACTTCAGACCAATTTCCCTTATGAACATCGATGCAAAAATACTCAACAAAATTCTTGCCAACCGAATCCAAGAACACATCAAAACGATCATCCACCATGATCAAGTAGGCTTTATCCCGGGAATGCAGGGTTGGTTCAATATACGGAAATCCATCAATACAATCCACTACATAAACAAACTCAAAGAACAAAACCACATGGTCATTTCATTGGATGCTGAAAAAGCATTTGACAAAATTCAGCATCCTTTCATGCTTAAAGTCTTGGAGAGAACAGGAATTCAAGGCCCATACCTAAACATAGTAAAAGCAATATACAGCAAACCGGTAGCCAGCATCAAACTAAATGGAGAGAAACTTGAAGCAATCCCACTGAAATCAGGGACCAGACAAGGCTGCCCCCTTTCTCCTTATCTTTTCAATATTGTACTTGAGGTACTAGCTCGGGCAATTCGACAACATAAGGAGGTCAAAGGGATACAAATTGGAAAGGAGGAAGTCAAACTATCATTATTTACAGACGACATGATCGTCTACCTAAGTGACCCAAAGAACTCCACTAGAGAGCTCCTACAGCTGATAAACAACTTCAGCAAAGTGGCAGGTTACAAAATCAACTCAAGCAAATCAGTGGCCTTCCTATACTCAAAGGATAAACAGGCTGAGAAAGAAATTAGGGAAATGACCCCCTTCACAATAGCCACAAACAGTATAAAGTATCTTGGGGTGACTCTTACCAAACATGCGAATGATCTGTATGGCAAGAACTTCAAGACTCTGAAGAAGGAAATGGAAGAAGACCTCAAAAAATGGGAAAACCTCCCATGCTCATGGATCGGTAGAATCAATATAGTTAAAATGGCCATTTTGCCTAAAGCACTATACAGATTCAATGCAATACCCATCAAAATCCCAACTCAATTCTTCACAGAGTTAGAAAGAGCAATTATCAAATTCATCTGGAACAACAAAAAACCCAGGATAGCTAAAACTATTCTCAGCAACAAAAGGAAATCTGGGGGAATCAGTATCCCTGACCTCAAGCAATACTACAGAGCAATAGTGTTAAAAACTGCATGGTATTGGTACAGTGACAGGCAGGAGGATCAATGGAACAGGATTGAAGATCCAGAAATGAACCCACACACCTATGGCCACTTGATCCTCGACAAAGAGGCTGAAAACATCCAATGGAAAAAAGATAGCCTTTTCAACAAATGGTGCTGGTTCAACTGGAGGTCAGCATGCAGAAGAATGCGAATTGATCCATCCTTGTCTCCTTGTACTAAGCTCAAATCCAAATGGATCAAGGACCTCCACATAAAGCCAGACACTCTGAAGCTAATAGAAAAGAAACTGGGGAAGACCCTTGAGGACATCGGTACAGGGAGAAAGTTTCTGAACAGAACACCAATAGCGTATGCTCTAAGAGCAAGAATTGACAAATGGGACCTCATAAGGTTACAGAGTTTCTGTAAGGCAAAGGACACCATCAAGAGGACAGATCGGCAACCAACAAATTGGGAAAAGATCTTCACCAATCCTACATCAGATAGAGGGCTAATATCCAATATATATAAAGAACTCAAGAAGTTAGACTCCAGAAAACCGAACAACCCTATTAAAAAATGGGGTACAGAGTTAAACAAAGAATTCTCACCTGAAGAACTTCGGATGGCGGAGAAACATCTTAAAAAATGCTCCACTTCATTAGTCATTAGGGAAATGCAAATCAAAACAACCCTAAGATTTCATCTTACACCAGTCAGAATGGCTAAGATTAAAAATTCAGGAGACAGCAGGTGTTGGAGAGGGTGCGGAGAAAGAGGAACACTCCTCCACTGCTGGTGGGGTTGCAAATTGGTACAACCACTCTGGAAAGCAGTCTGGCGGTTCCTCCGAAAACTGGGCACCTCACTTCCAGAAGATCCTGCTATACCACTCCTGGGCATATACCCAGAGGATTCCCCACCATGTAATAAGGATACATGCTCTACTATGTTCATAGCAGCCCTATTTATAATTGCCAGATGCTGGAAAGAACCCAGGTATCCCTCAACAGAAGAGTGGATACAAAAAATGTGGTATATCTACACAATGGAGTACTATTCAGCCATTAGAAACAATGAATTCATGAAATTCTTAGGCAAATGGATGGAGCTAGAGAACATCATACTAAGTGAGGTAACCCAGACTCAAAAGGTGAATCATGGTATGCACTCACTAATAAGTGGTTATTAACCTAGAAAACTGGAATACCCAAAACATAATCCACACATCAAATGAGATACAAGAAGAAAGCAGGAGTGGTCCCTGGTTCTGGAAAGACTCAGTGAAACAGTATTTGGCAAAACCAGAACGGGGAACTGGGAAGGGGTGGGAGGGAGGACAGGGGAAGAGAAGGGGGCTTACGGGACTTTCGGGGAGTGGGGGGGGGCTAGAAAAGGGGAAATCATTTGAAATGTAAATAAATTATATCAAATAAAAAAAATAATACATTATAATTTTTAATATTTACACCATTATATGACATTATTTACATTTTTGAGCATTTATTCTTTTATTTTATTTGGATGATATAATGCATCATTTTATTAAGACACTTTATATCTCATTCCTTGGTACTATACAGCAACATATTGATTTCTGTACTGATAATGTGTCATGCTAATTTTTCTGAATTTATTAACTCTAGTAGCTTTGTAGAAAAAAGAATTCATTTATGTTTTCTCAAAATGTGATCACAGCATCTACAAATACTGATAACTTGATGACTTCCCATGCAATTTGAATATTTTTTACTGAATGTTGCCTAATTACTCTTATGAATAACCATAATGAAAATGGATCATATGAATGAAGCTTTTAGTCATCCATCATTGAATATATAGTGAATTAGTAGCTTTCATAAATACTACTTATCAGGTTGAGAAAATTCTCTGTTATTGCTAGCCAGCCATATGGTACTGTTTATAATGAATCTATTTTGACAAGTACTTTTCCTGCACTGAATTGCTCATGTTTATTTACCTTTCATTCTATTTGCTTGGTATTTTACATTGTCTGTCTTGCTTGAGCTTCTCTTGTATTCATAAAAAACACAATAGTATGTAATAATTTAAATTTGCTAGATTTGTTTTGCTATAATTTTCTTGGGACTTTTGAATCAACACTAATTAATAAGTGCTATTGTTTTTCATTTTAAGTTCCAGAATTACTCCCTCTTCTTTTTATTTAGTTTAGTATGACCAGTTTATTTTAAAAAACACTGTTAACTTTTAAAAAAAACATTCTTATGTAATTCACCAGTAAAATCATTTGTTCTTGAGCTTTTCTGTTTTGATATTTTTAATAATTACTGTTTCAATATGTTTTATAATTTTCCTAAATAGTTCTGTCTCAGAAAAAAAGTTTGCCTTGACCTTAGATATAAAAATGCCATAACATTTAAATCTGGGAAAATTAAATAAAACATGAGTTTTCCTGATAAAATATTAGCTCCCATATAAATATAGATGCATATCAGAAAATCAAAGCTTTGTATCTATTTTTAAATCCCTACATTTTTTATTTCTCTTTCTTGTATTAATTTTCTAGATTGGGTGGATGACCTGTAAACCATTGAATAGAAGAGGCATTAGTAAATATCTATAGCATCCCTAAGTTCAAAGAGATACTTTTAGAATTTCAACATTAGGTATCATGTATCTACTGAAATTTTATTTCTTTTATCAAACTAAAGCATTATTTCTTGTGTACATTGTATATATCTGTATATTGAATGCATTTACTGACTATAGTGAAATGGTATGGTAAGTAGTTTATTACATGAATAGGTTTTCTGGCATGTTAATTTCATGTTAAGAATTCTCATGTAGAACCAAGAAGTCATTTTTCTAGAATTTCTGAAATAAAAGCGTTTGCAGTTAAAACTCACAATTTTCAATGAATTAGCTTTTATAAAATGTTAATAAAATCACATTACTATTTTTATATTTCATTAATATTGATAAATAAACTTAGCCTACACTTCTTTCTCTGGTGTTATAAAATAATTTGGACACTATTGTCCCACTTTCTATTATTGAAAATTTTTTGTATATGTTCATTTAATTCTCTGGATCTGCTCTTTTCAATATATGGAGATTTTCTTTTTTGGAGAGTTTCAATTAAGGAATAAGTTCATTGAATATAATCATAATTAAACAAATCCCTTTTACTTAATCACCTTTATTATATTAAACTATCTGGAAATTTTTTCATTTCAAAACGGTTTTCAATGTATTAGCACTCAGTATTTCACAATATTCTTTTATTATTCTTTTCTGTATTGTTAGTCAAGTGACTTATTCGATTTATTCATACATTGTTCATTCAACTGAGTTTTCATATAAATAATAATTTTGTTTTTGTAGTCATGTTCCATTGCTTGTCATAACACTAAAATTAAATTACAGAATTGCAAAAAAAGGTTCAATTGGCTGAAAATGAAGTGGGAGTATATACAACAGAATTTTGACTCAATTCTCAACTGCCGTTGGTGAGATAATTCCAGCTTTAAACTTCCAATGAAGGGATAATGACACCAGCCCATCCAAAGAAACATTGACCCACAATATGTCCTGCCTACAAGATGTACAGGGATAAAGATGGAGTGAAATAGAGGGAATGGCCAATTTGAGACCCATCCCATGAGAGAGAGCCAACCCCTGACACTATTAACGATACTCTGCTATGCTTTCCAATAGGAGCCTAGTACAACAATGGATGGAAACTGATGCAGAGACCCACAGCCAAACATCAGATGGAGCTCAGAGAAAGCTATGGAACTGGAAGGATTGTGAGAGTCAGAGGGGTCAAGACCACAATAAGAAAACTACAGAATCAAGTAACTAGGGTCTCACAGATACTGAACCACCAACCAAAGATCATAAGTGTGATGGACCTGGGCCTTCTACACATATGTAACAGATGTGCAGCTTGGACTTCATATGGGACACCTAAATGCAGGACCAGGAACTGTCTCTGGCTCTCTTGCCTCTGCCTTTGGACCTCTTTCCCCCAGCTGAGCTGCCTTGTTTAGGCTCATTAGGGAAAGATTCAATGCGTCTAGGACTACTGCAACTTTATATGCCATGGCTGGTTGAAATCTAGGGGAAGCCTCCACTTCCATGAGGAGAATAAAAGGAGGTGGGAAGAGGGGAGAAGATAGGGAGGGACTGAGAGGATAAGAGGGAGGGAAAGCTGTGATCAGGATGTAAAGTAAATAATTTAAAAATTATGTCCATATTAGCTAAAAGCACTGGCATGCTCATAGGTTTTTAGAGACTGGAATGTACAGTTTTTATTGCACATCAACTTTCCTGTCTTTGCAGGAGGGGAACAATTGATTCTGATTTCTGTAAAGTACTTTATATGTGCTTTTCAATCTATGTTCAGATATGGATTTATCTTTGTTTTTCTAGTATTATGATAGTATGATTGTTTTTTTTGTGTGTGTGTGTGTGCCTTCCCAGGAAAAAGGAAAACAACTGGCTTGGAAATTTGTGTTAAATATTCAATAAACTTCCAACTGCTAAACGATTTTAAGATTGTATATGCACTTGGAAATTCTTGACCTATGAAGTCTTTTCTACCTAAAACTAATTTATGCTGCCTACAAAAATATCCTTGCAAAGATTTTATATTGAAGACCACCCGGAAAATACACTAGAGGTTTTTTGCTTTTCATGTCCCAATTAGAGAGACTGATAAGGGATATCCTAAAATTTAAGTTAGCTGCATCGTGCATTTTTTTATAAATATAACTCAAGAAAACCAATTTAGAAAGATGTAAGAAGAAATATTTCTAAAATATATTTAATTAAATCTTCTTGATTCTGAAAAGATAATATTCCACCTCGAGAGACTTGCTAATAGTATGAAAGATAGGCACCATTTTCATCATCACAGATGAGCATTATGAGACATTGAGTTGATCATGCTGTTGAGTTTAAGGACAGTGTGAAGACCACAACTATTATTATCTGTATCTCAATAATTCTCTACATAAGTTTCTTTGGCTCGTGTCCTTTCTTATTTTGACAACAGAACATTCAATTTCTTGCAACTCTCTTCAGGCTTTTAGCCCCATTCCCAATCTATTTTAGATTGTCTTGCTGTCTTCATCATAATTTAAAAGAATACCATTACATGCGAATACCATCACCTTTTGTACTCTAATATTTCAAACAACAGCACTCATCATTTTTCTCATTCATTTTGAAGAAAATATGCCCCATTCCAATTTAAGTCTAACATTTCTTCCTCAAAGCTATCCAAGGCATAAATACATCCTCACTGCTGTGACCAACACCTTTGCATGCCTCTCCTTTGGTTCCTTGTCACTTCAGTCATAACCCTTGCCCCCTCTTCTATACGGGAACTTTCTCTCCCTTAAGCCACAAGGGTACCTTCCCAAATATGTGTCTCTGACCTTCAGCCCTCCTATAGTTCATATAGCCCCTTCTCCTTGGGTTATAAATGTATTTCTCATCTTAAAAGGAAAGCACACTGTTCAATAACTACTCTTAAATGTTAACATTTGTATCTTAAATTTTCCATAAGTAAGAAACTTTTTAAAATACTAGTCAATATGGAATATGTCAAAGAAATTTTCTGCATCAATTGACAGGTTCCTGTGATTTCTCCTTTTGAAGGGCTAACTTAGTGGTAAAAGAATGATGGTGTTTATTTGATCAAAGAGTATTATACACACATATGTGTATATACATATATATATATATTTGTATGTATATCTATATAATAGGTATATAGAAGAATGTATAGATGAAACTGTAGAAAACACTTTACCTGCAAAAATATATTTTTCCTCAACTCATTCTTTTCCTTGTTGATTTGTAGACAATCTTATTATGTCAGCAATCCATGTTCATAATGGAAATTATAAATTAGATTTTCAAAATATGAGTTTTATAAATATTCACAATCTCACTATAAAAGGATAAACGTTACTGATTCTGTGATGTCTTCCTTGATTTTTGTATTTATAATATATGCACCTTTTATGAAAATATACACTATACCACATATATTTGTCCTAGTCAGCTTTCAGGATGACAGTTCAATGATGCCTGGAGTGTATCAGGGATGGTCTGTGTGACAAAAATCATATTACGTGGTGATTTCACAATCTCTATGAGATCTTTCTTTATGAACTCTGGTCTTTCTTTATTCTGCAATCTGTTATTCTTTGGATTCCTTGCTTCATGAGAAGACAGCAGCTATGTCATTTGGACATGAACTTAGACTGTTTCTTAATCCATGTCAAGGAAAAGAGGCCTCTAAACAAGAGCCACAGAGAACCTAAGGTCTAACAACAGTCATCTGTGTAGAAGTGGATTCTTCAATCAATTTACATATTTAGCTGGGTGTGGCTAACTTGCACTTTGAAAACTCATGAAGAAACCTAAGCTTGAAATACATGGCCAACGTATCTCCATATTCCTCACCATCACAAAGTATATGATATACTAAACACTTATGTGTTAGCATCTAAATTTTAATTTAATTTTATACACAGCAATAAATAATACAATTATATTCTTTTATTAATTATATATTTTTATTTTCTATATTCTTTGTATATATTCCAAATGATTTCCCCTTTCCCAGTTCCCCCCTCCCCATATGTCCCATAAACCTTCTCTCCACTCATTCTCCAATCACCTCTCTCCTTTTTCTCTGTCCTGATACTCCCCTCCAATACTAGATCAAGCCTTTCCAGGATCAGGACCTAATCCTTACTTCTTCATGGGAGTCATTGTGCCTTGGGTATTCAAAGCTTCTGGGCTAATTAGTATCCACTTATCAGAGATTACGTTCCATATGTATTCTTTTGTGATTAGGTTGCCTCACTTAGGATGATATTTCCCAGATCCAACCATTTGCCTAAAAATTTTGTGAATTCATTGTTTTTATTTTTTTATGTTTTTTTAAATATTTTTATTTTCTATATTCTTTGTTTACATTCCAAATGATTTCCCCTTTCCCAGATTCCCCCCCCCCATATGTCCCATAAACCTTTTTCTCCCCATCCATTCTCCAATGACCTCCCTCCTTTTTTTCTCTGTCTTTATATTCCCCTCCAATGCTAGATCAATCCTTTCCAGGATGAGGACCTTCTCCATACTTCTTCACGGGAGTCATTTGTTATGCGATTTGTGCCTTGAGTATTCAGAGATTCTGGGCTCATTAATATCCACTTATCAAAGATTGCATTCCATGTGTATTCTTTTGTGATTGGGTTACCTCACTTAGGATGATATTTTCCAGATCAAACCATTTGCCTAAAAATTTTGTGAATTCATTGTTTCTAATTGCTGAGTAGTATTCCATTGTGTAAATATACCACATTTTCTGTATCCATTCCTCCTTTGAGGGGCATCTGGGTTCTTTCCAGCTTCTGGCTATTATAAATAAGGCTGCTATGAACATAATGGAGCATGTGTCTTTATTGCATGCAGGGGAATCCTTTGGGTATATGCCCAGGAGAGATATAGCAGGGTCCTCCGGACGTGTCATGTCCAGTTTTCTGAGGAACCACCAGACTGATTTCCACAGTGGTTGTACCATCTTGCAGCCCCACCAGCAGTGGAGGAGTGCTCCTCTTTCTCCACATCTTTGCCAACACCTGCTTTCTCCTGAGTTTTTGACCTTAGCCATTCTGACTGGTGTAAGGTGAGATCTCAGGGTTGTTTTGATTTGCATTTCCCTAATGACTAATGATGTTGAGCACTTCTTAATGTGCCTCTTGGGCATCCAAATTTCTTCAGGTGAAAATTCTTTGTTTAGATCTGTACCCCATTTTTTAATAGGGTTATTTGGTTCCCTGGGGTCTAACTTCTTGAGTTCTTTGTACATATTGGATATTAGTCCTCTATCAGATGTAGGGTTGGTGAATATCCGTTCACAATTTGATGGTTGCCAATTTGTCCTTTTGACAGTGTCCTTTGTCTTACAGAAACAGGCTGAGAAGGAAGTTAGGGAAATGACATGCTTCACAATAGCCACAAACAATATAAAGTATCTTGGTGTGATTCTAACCAAACAAGTGAAAGATCTATACGACAAGAACCTCAGGTCTCTGAAGAAGGAAATTCAAGAAGACCTCAGAAAATGGAAAAATCTTCCATGCTCGTGGATTAGCAGGATTAATATAGTTAAAATGACCATCTTGCCAAAATCAATCTACAGATTCAATGCAATCCCCATCAAAATCCCAACTCAATTCTTCACAGAGTTAGATAAAGCAATTCTCAAATTCATCTGGAATAACAAAAAACCCAGGATAGCTAAAACTACTCTCAACAGTAAAAGGACTTCTGGGGAATCAGTATCCCAGACCTCAAGCAATATTACAGAGCAATAGTGTTAAAAACTGCATGGTATTGGCACAGTGACAGGCAAGTAGACCAACGGAATAGAATTGAAGACCCAGAAATGAATCCACATACCTATGGTCACTTGATCTTCGACAAAGAGGCTGAAAACATCCAATGGAAAAAAAGATAGCCTTTTCAACAAATGGTGCTGGTTCAGTTGGAGGTCAGTATGCAGAAGAATGCAAATTGATCCATTCTTAACTCCTTGTACTAAACTTCACTCCAAATGGATCAAGGACCTCCATGTAAAACCAGACACACTGAAACTAATAGAAAAGAAACTGGGGAAAACCCTTGAGGACATGGGCACGGGGGGGGGGGGGGGGGGGGAGTTCCTGAACAGAACACCGATAGCTTATGCTCTAAGATCAAGAATTAATCAAATGGGACCTCATAAAATTACAATTATATTTTATGGCTTTAATCTGTCAATATTACCTCAAGAACATATTTCTATCTCATAAATATAATCTCAGTATTATTATTTTAGCAATTGGTGATATTTATTATAAAATAAGTATCACAATTTGCAAATCATTTATCATTCCACACTTCAGTTGTTTCCACGTGTTGTTACAAATAATGTTATACTTGCAAATAATATATGTGCCATTAGAGAATGTATTTTCATTGAATTATTTTTCTGAATAAATTATTGGAAGTGGAATTGCTCCTTTGAAACCTATAATGTTTTAAAACTTGTACATATATATATATATATATATATATATATATATATATATATACAGTCAATTTGCCCTCACCAAAGGCTAGATTAATTGATGTCCTAAAATTATTTATGTGCCCATTTCCACACTTCCAATATGAACATTAGACTTTGCTGTTTTCTTTAATATAGTTTTAAAATTACATTTTAAATTGTTAAATGCAATTGAATCTTTCTGTATAACATTACTAGTCATTTGCAATTTTTTTCTTCTTTGTAAATTACTTGTTTATGTTGCTTACCCATTTCCTTACTAAACATCATTTTATAGGTCTATAGAACTTTATCATGTGTTAAGTAGATTTGTTCTCATTTCTGGCATATAATGTTATAAATATTTTACTGAGTTTTTCTAATGTGTTTCATTGTGTAAATGTTTAAATTTATGTAGTCAAATATATGTGATACACTATGGATTCATTTTTCATGTAAGCAAAGCTCTCAAATTCCCCTCTGTGAAGCTTTGTGACATTTTCCTTTTCTTTTTTTTTAAGGCAGAATGCGATTTTATTCAGCTCTAAAGAAGACTGAAATCATGAAACTTGCATTAATGGATAAATTTGAAAATCATTGTATCTTTACAAAAGAATAGTTTGAACCTGGAGTGCACTGTGCAGAGGAGAAAGTTGATGACTGCCAGAGAGGGGAGATACACAGGTCTGGAACAGGTTGTCCCCTCACCACTACAGAAAAACAACTTCGCTGGCATTGATTACGGAGTTTCGGGCTCCAGGACCTGGAGTCATTACATTTCTGGTGATTATGCAACTGAAACTGTGGGGTTTGCTGTGCTCACCCTGGGAAGTTATTTTGTTGTGATGACACAAAGCCCCAGTTGAAAAAACCTACAAATTGGCAGAACCTAGCGAGGCAGAATCCAACAAATGTAGTCTTCTGGGTAAAATTCGGAAGTATGGACATATAACATTATACAGACTATGCATGTTATAATTAGGTATAAACATATATATATGTGAACTAAGAAAAATAAGCCACAACTCTGAAATAGAGCATGGAGGGATATCTGAGAGGGTTTGGAAATATAAGGTAGAAATGGTATAATTACATAATCTCAAAAAATAAAACAACTAATAAAAAGAAGTAAATGGTGATGCTGAAATTCAAAGGGAAGAAGGTACAACAAAAGTGTTGTTTTCAATTCTTTAATAGTACTTAAATTCTTATTGGTTTAAAGTAATCGGTTATATGATGTTTGTATGTCTCACAGTAATTATAAAGCAAAAACCTGTCATAGAAAAGCAAATATAAATGAGTGAAAGCCTATCAATAGATAAAAGTACTTCATTCCAAATGAAGATAGCAATGAAAGAAAAGTAATCTCCATTCTAGAAAACAGTGGGGAAAGGTCCAGCAGTAAGTCCTTCCCCATCAGTAAATATTTGAATGAAAAAATCAATGATATAATTAAAAGATAATGTGATAGATACGGTAGGAAAATACAGAATGCAACTATACAATCCCTATCAAACTCCCTTCGCATGTACAGCAACATATATATGGAAAGTTAAGTGATGGGCTGGAGAGATGGCTCAGTGGTTAAAAGCACTGACTTGGTCTTCCAGAGGTCCTGAGTTCAATTCCCAACAACCACATGGTAGCTCACAACCATCTGTCAAGGAATCAGATGTCCTCTTCTGGTCTATCTGAAGATGGCTACAGTGTACTTATATAAATAAAATAAATCTTTTATCCCGGGAATGCAGGGTTGGTTCAATATACGGAAATCCATCAATACAATCCACTACATAAACAAACTCAAAGAACCAAACCACATGGTCATTTCATTGGATGCTGAAAAAGCATTTGACAAAATTCAGCATCCTTTCATGCTTAAAGTCTTGGAGAGAACAGGAATTCAAGGCCCATACCTAAACATAGTAAAAGCAATATACAGCAAACCGGTAGCCAGCATCAAACTAAATGGAGAGAAACTTGAAGCAATCCCACTGAAATCAGGGACCAGACAAGGCTGCCCCCTTTCTCCTTATCTTTTCAATATTGTACTTGAGGTACTAGCTCGGGCAATTCGACAACATAAGGAAGTCAAAGGGATACAAATTGGAAAGGAAGAAGTCAAACTATCATTATTTGCAGACGACATGATCGTCTACCTAAGTGACCCAAAGAACTCTACTAGAGAGCTCCTACAGCTGATAAACAACTTCAGCAAAGTGGAAGGTTATAAAATCAACTCAAGCAAATCAGTGGCCTTCCTATACTCAAAGGATAAGCAGGCTGAGAAAGAAATTAGGGAAATGACCCCCTTCACAATAGCCTCAAACAGTATAAAGTATCTTGGGGTGACTCTTACCAAACATGTGAAAGATCTGTATGACAAGAACTTCAAGACTCTGAAGAAGGAAATGGAAGAAGACCTCAAAAAATGGGAAAACCTCCCATGCTCATGGATCGGTAGAATCAATATAGTTAAAATGGCCATTTTGCCTAAAGCACTATACAGATTCAATGCAATACCCATCAAAATCCCAACTCAATTCTTCACAGAGTTAGAAAGAGCAATTATCAAATTCATCTGGAACAACAAAAAACCCAGGATAGCTAAAACTATTCTCAGCAACAAAAGGAAATCTGGGGGAATCAGTATCCCTGACCTCAAGCAATACTACAGAGCAATAGTGTTAAAAACTGCATGGTATTGGTACAGTGACAGGCAGGAGGATCAATGGAACAGGATTGAAGATCCAGAAATGAACCCACACACCTATGGCCACTTGATCCTCGACAAAGAGGCTGAAAACATCCAATGGAAAAAAGATAGCCTTTTCAACAAATGGTGCTGGTTCAACTGGAGGTCAGCATGCAGAAGAATGCGAATTGATCCATCCTTGTCTCCTTGTACTAAGCTCAAATCCAAATGGATCAAGGACCTCCACATAAAGCCAGACACTCTGAAGCTAATAGAAAAGAAACTGGGGAAGACCCTTGAGGACATCGGTACAGGGAGAAAGTTTCTGAACAGAACACCAATAGCGTATGCTCTAAGAGCAAGAATTGACAAATGGGACCTCATAAAATTACAGAGTTTCTGTAAGGCAAAGGACACCATCAAGAGGACAAATCGGCAACCAACAAATTGGGAAAAGATCTTCACCAATCCTACATCAGATAGAGGGCTAATATCCAATATATATAAAGAACTCAAGAAGTTAGACTCCAGAAAACCAAACAACCCTATTAAAAAATGGGGTACAGAGTTAAACAAAGAATTCTCACCTGAAGAACTTCGGATGGCGGAGAAGCATCTTAAAAAATGCTCAACTTCATTAGTCATTAGGGAAATGCAAATCAAAACAACCCTAAGATTTCATCTTACACCAGTCAGAATGGCTAAGATTAAAAATTCAGGAGACAGCAGGTGTTGGAGAGGGTGTGGAGAAAGAGGAACACTCCTCCACTGCTGGTGGGGTTGCAAATTGGTACAACCACTCTGGAAATCAGTCTGGCGGTTCCTCCGAAAACTGGGCACCTCACTTCCAGAAGATCCTGCTATACCACTCCTGGGCATATACCCAGAAGACTCCCCACCATGTAATAAGGATACATGTTCTACTATGTTCATAGCAGCCTTATTTGTAATTGCCAGATGCTGGAAAGAACCCAGGTATCCCTCAACAGAAGAGTGGATGCAAAAAATGTGGTATATCTACACAATGGAGTACTATTCAGCCATTAGAAACAATGAATTCATGAAATTCTTAGGCAAATGGATGGAGCTAGAGAATATCATACTAAGTGAGGTAACCCAGACTCAAAAGGTGAATCATGGTATGCACTCACTAATAAGTGGATATTAACCTAGAAAACTGGAATACCCAAAACATAATCCACACATCAAATGAGGTACAAGAAGAAAGGAGGAGTGGCCCCTGGTTCTGGAAAGACTCAGTGAAACAGTATAGGGCAAAACCAGAACGGGGAAGTGGGAGGGGGTGGGTGGGAGGACAGGGGAAGAGAAGGGGGCTTGTGGGACTTTCGGGGAGTGGGGGGGCTAGAAAAGAGGAAATCATTGGAAATGTAAATAAATTATATCAAATAAAAAAAAGACAAAAAAAAAGTTAAGTGATAGGAAATTATATTTTATGCAAATAGAAACCAAATGAGTAAGGACAGAAATACTTAAACAAAAATGATATTAAGTCAAAAACTATTAATAACGATGCATATAATTTGAAGGTATTAAATTCATTCAAGTGAAATAAAGCTTCCTAATACAGAGAAGAATATCTAAATAGATAAAATAAATAGTAAGAGTTTGGGAGGGAGAGGTAGACAGCTATGATATCATCATTAGAAACATTACTATCTCAGTTTCATCAATAGAGACAGTACTCAGGTACAAAACTGATATAAGAATAATGAATTTAAACCATAGCTACGCCAATTGCAGCATGCTACCCCCCAAACTGTATAATATGCACTCTTCTCAATCTTCCATGAAATATTGCCTAAGACAGATTCTGTGGTGCTAGGCCATAATATCTGAACAGGCTTAAGAAAACTCCAAGTATTAAATATATTTTTCTGACCACAATTGTATAAAACTCAACAACCTTAACAGGAAGAACTTCGACAAATCCTGAAGTACAAAGAAGCTAAACAGCATATTCCTGGACAACTCATGGCTTGCTGAAGAAATTGAAAATTAGCTTTAACGACAGATAAAATTTATAAAGGATCACTGCTGTGAAGGTTTTACACAAACAAAAGGACTAATCTGAAAGGAGGGCAGTGCATTTCTATTCAGGTAAATCTGCCTGGGTTGATTAAGAACAAAATGGAAAATGAACAGACCGATGATAAAGATTTAATCACACACACACACACACAAAAGCCTCCTGTCAAAGAAAAGCCTGGGACAGCGTCACTGCTGAAGTATACCAAACATTTAAAGAATTGGTGCCAAGGTCTCAAAGTGTCTTTCAATAAAAAGCATGAAATAGAAGAGTGCCAAAGTCATTCCATGAGGCTAGCACTGTGTTGCTCAATAACAAAAGTAGAAATAGGTAATTATAAACAGAATAACATCTTTGGTGAACATAGAGTCAAGAGTCTTCAACTAGTGTATACAATTGATCAGACTGCCAGGTTTAAATGGGTGCTTCAACACCTGTGATGGTCCTGTTTAAAATCAGTGGTTCAGAAAGTAAAACGAAACTGCAAGTGTGAGAAATGGACATGTAGACGGGAGGGAGATTGACAAGGGTGAGGGGGAAGATGAGGTGGGTGACCACAAATTGAACGTACTATATACATTCATGAAATGGCTAAATAAATCTACCAATAAATGAACATAAATCTAAAGCAATCAAACCCAGAACCCAGACAGCTAAAGCAATCCTGAAGCAATTAACCATAGATCTCAAACTATAATATGGAGCCATGGTGATAAAAAAATAACAGTTTGATATTGGCACAAACACTAACATGTAGTTCAATGAAACAAAATGGAAGACTCAAACTTGTATGAGCATAATGACAACTAGCTGATATTTTACAAAGATGCAAAAAAATCCATAATGGAAGAAAGCATCTTCAACAAGTAGCCAGAAAATTAGATGTGTATCCAGGGATGTGTTAGTGATTCCCCCCAAAATAGAGAGAAGCTGATCTGATGCAACTCACAGCAGGGTCTTGATTCTATTCAAACTAGCAGGACAGTCTTGATGGTGGGGGAGTCCTAAAAATATATCAAGGCAAAGCTCTATAGTAAGCAGCAAGCAGGGAGTGTATGTGCAAGCATCTAATTGGAAAGCTACTGTGGCCTTTAACATAATTGGCCAGTACTGGGAGTCATAAACTTAATTTCTGCTCCCCTCTGCATTGGTGGTCCTGCGGCAGGTGTGGTCCTGTAATCTGGGGGTGCAGATCTGTTGGGGTAATAACCTGGAGATGCTGGTCTTGTTGGCAGTATAATCTGTAGATGCAGGACTTGTTGGGTATGAGTCTAGATACTGAAGCTAGGCTTGGGTTTTGTTGGGGGGGGAACTTTGAAACTAATGTTAGGTTACATTAGCAACCTAACATTAGGTTACTGTTAGTTTACCTGAGTTTAAACTTGTCAGGTTTTTTGACATGGAGTCTGAATTTAAAAGATTTGGCCTCTCAGATGCACAGTCATGGAAAGAAGTATGTACAATAGAAGAAGAAAAAAGGGTAATGAGACAGAAGGTGATTGCAGGGACCTGATGGTAGAGAGCTAGTTGTGGAAATTCCAACTAACTCAGGAAAATAAATTCAAGACATATAATACAGGGACTATAATTAATAGTACAGTGTATTCTTAACAAATTATTAGAGAGTAGATTTTAAATGTTCTCAACATAAAATTATAATTGTGGGATTCAGCTAGTCCACAGTATGTGTAGATATACATTTCCAAGTATCTATTATTCATAATAAATTCAATTTTATATATACATTTTGAAAAATTAAAAATAAAATATCTTCTAGCAAACCAGTCATGCATTCATGAACTGTGTTCTTCTGGATCAGAGAATATTTATTCTTTCCATCACTCTTACATTCATTTGCATGGCATATTACTCAAAAATTTAAATCCATATTCATAACTGAGGCTTTCTGTAGAGGAATCTAGAAACATGGCTGCTCTCGCAAAAGATTATATCCAAAGACCTTCTAGCTCTGTGTGATCTGGCTGGAATACAGACATGTCCTTGATACACACCTTTAATCCCAAAAAAGTAAGGTAAAGTGATGACTGATTGAGGGACAAAGTGAACAATCGGAGAAAGATTTCACAGAATGAGCCAAACTCTCATCAGAATAGCACAGGAATGAGAGGCTACTTAAGAACAATGCAGAGAGAGAGAGCAGAGTTGAATCAGTTCAGTCAGATGAGTTCAGGGTGGTGTTTTTCCTTTGACCAGCAAGAAGTGTCCCTCAGAGTCTCTTTTGATGACTTTGGGTTGAAAGTCAATTTTATCTGATATTATAATGGCCACTCCAGCTTGTTTCCTGAGACCATTTGCTTGTAAAATTGTCTTCTAGCCTTTTACTCTAAGGTAGTGTTTGTCTTTGACCCTGAGGTGTGTTTCCTGTAAGCAGCAAAATGTAGGGTCCTGTTTACGTATCCAGTCAGTTAGTGTATGTCTTTTTATTGGGGCATTGGGTCCATTGATGTTAAGAGATATTAAGGAATAGTGATTGTTACTTCCTGTCATTTTTGACATTATTTTTTTTTTAATTTGATTGGTTATCTTCTTTTGGGTTTGATGAGAGAAGGTTACTATCTTGCTTTTTCCAGGGTGAAGTTTCCCTCCTTGTATTGGTGTTTTCCTCCTATTATCCTTTGTAGGGCTGGGTTTGTGGATAGATATTGGGTAAACTTGGTTTTGTCATGGAATATCTTAGTTTCTCCATCTATGGTGATTGAGAGTTTTGCTGGATATAGTAGTTTTGGCTGGCATTTGTGTTCTCTTAGAGTCTGCATGAGATCTGCCCAGGATCTTCTAGCCTTCATAGTCTCAGGTGAAAAGTCTGCTGTGATTCTGATAGGTCTTCCTTTATATGTTACTTGGCCTTTTTCTCTTACTGCCTTTAATATTCTTTCTTTGTTAGTACATTTGGGGTTTTGATTATTATGTGACGGGAAGTATTTCTGTTCTGGTCCAGTCTGTTTGGAGTTCTGTAGGCTTCTTGTATATTCATGGGAATCTCTCTCTTTAGGTTAGGGAAGAGTTCCATTTGGTCAGTGCAGCAGAGTTGAGTTGCTTCATGAGTTGATGCAATTCCATGCAACGAAGAGGAGGCAATTTTAGTGGAACAGATTGTAGGTGGAGACAGGAGGCAGCGAAGGAGAAGGAGCCAGAAGATTAGAACAGATTGTCAGTGTTACCATGAAGCCAAGCAGAGCAATTCAGTCAGAACACAAGGAAACCCAGATTGAATAGATAAGGTAGGAAGATTAGATTGTACAGGGACTAAAAGGTTCCAGGCAAGATCTAGGGATAGTTACAACAGAGAAGGAAATGCTTTGGGAATGACTCTCAACTCATTCCTTCATCTGAGGAAATCAAGGTTACTTCTACAATTTGTCTTTCTCATATACAGTTTTCATAACTAGAGTCATCTTCAAAAATGAGAAGTATCCTTTATTTATGAAAAGCTAAAGTCCCACGGGTCTGTACTGTAAATTTTGAGAAAAACAAACTTACATGTAGGATGTACTATTTCTATATTTTTCTGGTTGGAAGGTTTGATAGTTATTTAATAACTTTAAGCTTTGTTTTTGTCTTTTGAGACAGGTACTTTCTTGCTCTATACCTTGGGCTGTCCTGGAATTCAAAATACCCCTCCTTTGGCCTCCTGACACTGGGATTGTAAGATATCCAGCAAAGCCAGGCATTTTATAGTTATTAATGTTCTATCTTTCTTGATTTGTTTTTTATAATTTTTGCATAATTTTAGATTTATCACACTTTCATTTTCTGTCACTCTTTAAATCTGTATATACTGCTCATAAGGGGAAGCAGAATGTGATTATTTGCTCTGCAGGCTCTGAAGTCAGTCTACCTAGGTTTGAATTATGTCTTTGCCAATTGACTTAAATTCCCAGAAATTCCAAATTTAAAATGGAACCTACTTCAACAGCTTCTTTACTATACTTCTGCAATGATGAAAGTAGTTAATTCTGTAAATGTGCAGAATAAAACAGTCTCAAAAATATAGCCTTCATTTATTGTTGAATTAGTTTCCTAGGTCTGCCATACAAAATGCAGTAAAGTGGAATATTTAAAGCCACATCAACTTATTCTCTCAGTTTTGTAGCATTTAGAGGGTACAGGACCATGCTCCCCTGAGAAGGAGAGGGGGAAAGCTGATTAGTTCTCTTCCATCCCCTGGGGTCTCCTGGCACTTGGTTTGTGTTAGCATAACTCCACTTCCTATCCTCATCTTCAGATGACTTTTGTCCCTATTGGTCTGGATTTGTAAGAACATTGTCATAGTATTAGGGCCCACCCTAATCCAGAATAAAGTCACCTTAGCTTAATTATATATGCAAAGACCCTATTTTAAATAAGGTCACCTTCTAGATCAGGAGTGAGCATGGATATTAAGAGGCTCGGCCTCAAGCACTAATGTGCAGTCTTTCTTCCTCTTTCCTCTTATATTCTCAATTACTGTGACTACACCCTTGTCACTTAGGCTTCATATTCTCTGGAATTTATTTCTGCCTCTCTATGCTTTTCTTGTCTTTTCCTTTGATATATAATCTTTTCCATCTTTTCCAATGTTTCAGTATCTACCTCCATGATTCACTTTCCCTTTCTGTTACTTTGGCAAGCATTGTATGAATTTGGTTTTTAATTAAACACTATTTATTCTTTAAACTATTACTATTTAAACTCTTTATCATGGCTCATTCATCATTCCTCTCAAAAGAATATATCACTGAAGTTTTGATTTTATCTTTGACTCAAAATTAGATAGCATGATATATTTACCACATTACACAAGGTTTTGCTTGGTTATTTACCTGTGGACTCATTGAATCATGATCATATATTATGAGACTATGGCCTAAATTTATAGTTTATAATGTATTTTTCCTTTGTAGCATTAAAGATACAGTATTTTCAAATGTTTTGTGAGCATTTAGTTGAACCATTAGTCTTGGCAATACACAAATTTACATATATAAGTATTTTCATAGAGTTTCCTATATTAATTATATTATTAAATTGACATGTTTCTTTCTACTTTTTTGAGCATTTATAGTATAGGAACTGCTACTTATAAACCCCCAAAACTATCGTATATTTTCCTTAGTAACCAAGCTCTGCCTGGTTATTAAATGGGTTTGTTACTGCTCAACATAAAAAAGTACATCCCCAGCCTCCCTTACGGCGACCATTTGACTAGATTCTGGCTGCTGAGATGTATGTTGGTCTAGAACTGGCAGCTCATTTTCCTCTTCTTCCTACCAGAGTATACATTTGATTGGCTGGAATTGGAAAAGGCAGTTCAAGCTATAAAATGCTACAGATGACCCTCAACATTTAATGGAGCTATGACTGCATATAACCATCATAAATTAAAAATATAAGTAAAAATGTATTTAATACAACCTATATGCCATCATCGCTTACCCCAGCCCAGTATACACTGTGAGTCATTTCCTCTCATTCTCACACAGCTGATAGGAGGTTATGGTTTACTGTTGCTACCTAATTTCACACTATGTATTCATAGACTAGGAAAAGAGTCAAAAATCGAACTTTGAAATACATGGCAGCCTTTTTTATGTTCACACCATTGCAGTGAAATTGTCCTTGTTAATGTCCTTTTGTTGCTAAATTCCAAGGTACCATTTTCAATCATTATTAAACATCCTCCTAAAACATTTCACAGTCTCGTTTTATAAGACACAGTTTTCTTCTGGCATTCTTCCAGAAGCTTGGAGCCACATTTCTGACTTCTAAGCTGAATGTTCCACAGCTACATCAAAACTGAATGGATCATGTGTCCCTTAAATCTGTTTCCTTTAGTTAATGTTTATACAGCCTCGCTTGAAAACATCCTTCCTTTTCTTCCTGCTTAACTACTAGCTATCAAAGCCTACATCACAAATATTTCCTAAACTGCGTCCTCGCTAATGTGTTAGTTCAGATACCTCATGGACTTTTTTTCCATTACTATTGCTGAAACCCAGTACATGCTAGGCTGGAACTTAACCACTGAGCTACAGGGCATCTATCACATTGACTTTGCTTAGATCATTCTAACAACTTTTTACTTTACCTCTAGTAAATATTTCATAAAACTACCCATTTGAAACATATTTGATCACATATCCACTTTGCTTCAAAATCTTCACTGATTCTATATTGTTAATCTTTGTACCTTCCTTTTTTGTTATGAATAATTACCAAAATTTATTGATTATCAGTGATCGCCTGGATCTCTTTTTTTTACATTTTTTCCTTTATTGATATATTTTTATTTACATTGCAAATGATTTCCCCTTCTCTGGGTCCCCACTCCCCCCAAGTCCCATAAGCCCTCTTCCCTCCCCCTGTTCCTCCATCTACCCCTTCCCACTTCCCTGTTCTGGAATTCCCCTATACTGTTGCATTGAGTCTTTCCAGAACCAGGGGCCACTCCATTCTTTTTGGACATCATTTAATTTGTGGATTATGTCCTGGGTATTCAAAGTTTCTAGGCTAATATCCACTTATCAGTGAGTGCATACCATGATTGATCTTTTGAGACAGGGTTACCTCACTTAGTGTGATGTTCTCCAGCTCCATCCATTTGTCTAAGAATTTCATGAATTCATTGTTTCTAATGGCTGAATAGTACTCCACTGTATAAATATACTACATTTTTTGTATCCATTCCTCGGTACCTTCCTTAAAGAAATTCTTTATGAATCTCAAACCTACTACACCTTCCTCACTTAATATCTATGCTCTAAGAACAGTAGATTTCTCAAACCGTAAAACATGCTGGTTATACTTCTTTTCACAGCATCATTGGTTGGAATGTGTTTTCTTGACTAGATTGACGCCCTTACAGTTTTTTTATGGTACAGCAGCATTCATCAGTCAAATCCCAGCTAAAATGTCCTCTTTCCTGAAAGCATCCCTAACTCTCACAGTTAAGAATCAGTAAGTTAATTAATTAGTTAATTAACTTAAAAACTGACCAGCTTGAGACCCATGCCATGAGCGAGAGCCCACCCCTGTCACTAATAATAATATTCTGCTATACTTGCAGACAGGAGTCTAGCATAACCATCATCAGAGAGGCTTAATCCAGTAACTGGTGGAAATAGATGCAGAGAGCCACAGCCAAACTATAGGCAGCGTTTATGCAATCCTATTAAAGTGGGAAGAAAGATTGAAGGAACCAGAGAGGTTAAGGGTACCACAAGAAAATCTACAGAATCAACAAACATGGACCCAACAATGACACTATTAATAGGACAAAACATCAACCTACAGATTGGGAAAAGATCATCACCAATCCTACCATCCAATAGCAGGCTAATATCAAAAATATATAAAGAACTCAAGAAGTTAGACAGCAATAAACCAAATCACCCAATTAAAAATGGGGTACAGAGCTAACAGTTCTCAACAGAGGAATCACAAATGACCAAGAAACATTAAATGTTCAACATCCTTAGGCAGCAGAAAAAATGTGAATAAAAACGACTTTGAGATTCCATCTCACACCTGTCAGAATAGCTAAGATCAAACACACAGTTGATAGCTCATGCTCGCAAGGACACTCTGCTGGTGGGAGTGTAAACTTGTACAGCTTCTTTGAAAATCAATATGGTGGTTTCTTGGAAATTGTAACTGATCTATCTCAAGACCCAGCTATAATACTCCTGGCCATATACCCAAAGGTTGTTCCATCCTACTACAAGGATACTTTCTCAACTATGTTTATAGGAGCTTTACTTGTTTTTATTTGTTGTTGTTGTTGTTGTTCACTTTACATCCTGTTCAGTGTCCCTCTCCTGACCACCCCCTCCTCTGACCACTCCCTTTGAGTGTCCTCCCACCCTGGCACATCTAGTCTCTGTGGTAAGCACATCCTTACCTTCTGTGGTAAGCACATCCTTACCCACCGAGGTCAGACAAGGCAGCCCAGCTAGTAGAACATATCCCACAAGGAGGCCACAGTTTTCAGGATAGACCCTGCTCCAGTTTCTCAGGAACCACTTGAAGACCAAACTGCACATCTGCTACATATATGTGGGGAGGCCTAGGTCCAGCCTATGGCCTTTGGTTGGTGGTTCAGTTCAAGAGCCACAAGGGTCCAGGTTAGTTGACTCTGTCTTGATGTAGAATTGCTCTCTTTCACGGCCAGCAATCCTTCCCCCCTACTCTTCCATAAGAGTTCCCAGGCTCCATCCACTGTTTTACTGTGGTGTCTACATCTGTTTGAGTCAGGTGCTAGGTAGAGCTTCTCAGAGGACAGCCCTGCTAGACTCCTATCTTCAAGCAGTGATACTCCGTTATGCTTGAAGCCTTTTTTATAACAGACAGAAACTGAAAACGGCCCAGATGCTCCTCAACAAAAGAATGGATAACGAAATTGTGGTACCTGGGAAAGGGGGAAGCATTTGGAATGTAAACAAATTTAGAAAATAAAAAAAAGAAATTGTGGTACATTTACACAATGGAGGATTATTCGGCTGTTAAAAATGACAACATTAAATTTGCAGGCAAATGCATAGAACTAGAAAAAAAAATCATCCTGAGTGAAGTAACCAGGCCCACAAAGACAAACATGGTATGTACTTACTTATAAATGGATATTATCTATAAAGTAAAGGATAATCATGCTACAATTTGTAGACCCAGAGAGGTTAAGTGACAAGGATGGCTCAAGAGAGAACTCGTGGATCACCCTGGGAAGGGGAAAATAGAAAAGATTTCACAGGTGCTCTGGGGCTAGTGGAGGTGGGAATGGGAGGGATCAGGTGTGGAAATGGATAGAGGGAGAGACAACTGGAATTGAGGGGGAGGCATCTAGGAGACTAGGTAGAAAACTAGTGCAGTGTAAACTTTCTGGAGTCCCTGAGGGCGATCTTAGAGAAGACTCCTAGTCTTATGGAAGTATGGAGCCTGAACCATCCATTCTCCGTGACTAGGTAAGACTTCCAGTGGAGGAACTGGAACACCAACTCAGCCATTAAAAACCTTCACCCTAAATTCGTTCTGAATACAAGATGTGCTGGGATAAAAGTAATAAACTTGTGGGGTTGGCCAACCAATGACTGGTCTAACTTGAGACCAATGCCTTCAGGGGAGCCCAGGCCTGACACTACCTAGAGGACCAGGAACCAGAGGCTGTATAGTTCAGACACCTATAATAGAATCAAACATGACTGGCAGAAAGTCAATGAAATGATCCTAATGATATTCTGCTATACTGGTAGACTGGAACATAACATAATCGTCATCAGAGCAGCTTCATCCAGACACTGATAGGAGCAGATGCAGAGACCCACTGCCAAAGATCAAGCAGTGCCCAGGAAATCCCACAGAAGAGGGGGAAGGATTTTAGGAGCCAGAAGGATTGAGGACAGCAAAAAAACAGAGCTCACAGAACCAACTAAGCAGGGCTCATAGAAACTCACAGAGACTGAAGCAAAAATGAGGGAGGCTGTCTGGGTCTGCCCTAGGCCCTTTACATATATGCTATGGCTGTGTAGCTTGGCATTCTTGTGGGACTCTTAACAGTGGGACTACTGGGAGCAGGGGTATCTGTGACTCTTTTGCCTGCTTTTGGGACCCATTTCCTCCAATTGGGTTACCTTGTCAGGCCTTTATATGAGCATTTGTGCCTAGTCTTATTGTAATTTGTTATGCATGTTCAATTGATATCCCTGGGAGGTCTGCTCTTTTCTGAAGGGAAATAGAGAACTAGATCTAGGAGAAAAGGGAGGTTTGGAGTGGTACTGGAAAAAGAGGATGGAGGAGAAACTGCAGTCAGGATGTAATATATGAGAGAAGAATAGAAGAAAATAATAATAATAATAATAATAATAATAATAATAATTTGCTACACTGTTGAAAAATCACTAACATTGTTAGTCTCTTATTTGGTGCCCATTTTCTTCATATATGGAAATATGGAATAAGCTCTATGAAAACTCACAATTAGGCAAGTTATTGTTAAATCTAGCAGTGTCTACCTCAATAAAAGACTAATAGGCAGAATCTGATTAAATGAAAGATTCTTGACTCTCTGTAGACTTACCCCATCTCAGATTAATGCTTAAAATTCTCCATTTCCACATTTGTCTTAAAGTACTTAGGGAGATGTTATTAAAACATGTCCCTAAAATGGGACAAAAGTATCCATGGTCATTTACCATACCTTATCTGAGATAGTATAAAATAATTAATTTTCAATATTGTGGGATGAGATATATACCATATTTTGTTAACAAAGCTTTGTTTCTTTTCCAATAAAGATTTGTGTCATCTTAGTAGTTAAAGTGAGTAATTCATTGTTTTAAATTAATCACCATGCTTCTTTTGGTTGAACATATTACCATATATTCCGTTTTCCTTTGTACATTGACTACACTGCATATTCCATGACAGAGATTTTGGGTTGTTTTCCAATAAACCACAATAAATACTTCCTTTTTTAATGCATGAGTGCTGAAAGTGTGTGTGTGTGTGTGTGTGTGTGTGTGTGTGTGTGTGTGTGTATGTGTCTGTGTGTGTCTGTGTCTATGTATGTGTGTGTGTTTTGTGTAAATAGGGAGGCTAAGATAGTTGATTCAATGTTTGCTAACATGTACTGCTCTTTCAGAGGATTCAAGTTCAGTTCCCAGCAACCACATCAGGCAGCTCACACCTATAATTCCATCTGCAGAGTATCTGATATCATTTGCTCATATCTGTACCCCACACATGCATTTTCTCTCTCTCCCTCTCTCTCTCTCTCTCTCTCTCTCTCTCTCTCTCTCTCTCTCTCACACACACACACACACACACACACACACACACACGCACAGAAATTTATTTTTTAAAAGTAAGAATAAGGATAGCTTAATTATTTTAGTTTCAGAGCTCCTGACCCTCCCCCATCATTACTCAAGGACGGTGTAAAACCCTGAGTCAACTATAAAACCTTTCTCATCTTTCGCATCAATGCATATGTCCATGTTCAAGACCTCTTCTAATTCACAGTCTGTTGTTCTATTATTGGAATCATTTGACCCTGGCATCTGTCAGGAGCAATGGTGAACAAATGCTTACTTTAAAGTATGCCCTAAATATCAAATCACAATGGCATACTCCAATCATACCCTCTAAGATTGCTAGTATTCCTCACAGAGCAACTTCTTCAGGGGTAGGGGAGCAAATATATCACTTTTGACCTGTCAATAAGAAATTTAAGGGGGGATTCATTCTGGTTCATGATTTGAGAGAATAAAGTCTATTGTAGTAGAGCAGCATAATGCCAGGAGGCTCTAATTAGCTTTGGGACATGAACCCGGGACTTCTTACCCCCTTACTTCTTGGAAGAACAAAACGTATCCAGAGGGCCAGAGAGAGGCCAGGTAAGAAACTTCAAGGCCCATTCCATAGTCACTTGCTCCTCTGAGTTCCTTTCCCAAAAGGTTTCAAAAACCTCCCAAAACATCCCCACTAGATAAACAACAAGCATTCCAACAGGAGCTGCACCCTCCTTCCTTCCTTCCTTCCTTCCTTCCTTCCTTCCTTCCTTCCTTCCTTCCTTCCTTCCTATCCAACAATGTTTGCTTTTGCTACATATCACAAGATCCTTGTAGTGTAGGAATGGCTAGCTAGTCTGTAAATTCCCAATAGGAAAATCCATACCACGTTGTTTAACACACCTGTGAGGATGTTGGCAAATCTGCCAGGCTACTCTGCTTGTAAATCAAATGTTACTTCCAATACACAATTTGAGGACACACTGAGGACGCACCAGTTTCTTGCTCAAGGAAGACTGTCTTCTGAAAGCTTGCATTTCAAACTGGCCACCTAGCTGGCCCTGAGTATGTCAAAACTGATGTAATCACCAGATCTTTGATCATAATAGGTTACACTGCATGTGGCAGAAATCACACTTATGAAACTGACAGATGAAATGTCTTTAGTTGGTAGAGACCTATTTGAATATAATCAAAATGGAATTCGCAGACTTTTTCATAGCAAATTACTATATTATAGTTGATATTTGCCTGGCATTTATTGTGGACTGCGGCCATGTACTATTTTATTCAGCTATTAGATCATTTAAATCTTCTTAAGATTAAGGTATAGGCGACTTTTCACATCCATTCTACATGTTGGAAAAACTGAGGCACTGACAGTGTTGACTTATGCTAGAGTGAATCGTCAGTTCATTTTGAATCCAGAATCCATATAACCTCTGATAATGTAAGAAGTCATAGCACTCAGCTTAATAGCCTTTCCATCCTTGTTGCTTTATCCTACAGTCTCCCAGGCATGTTCTCGTTACCACTCTGCTATCTCTATATTCTGACCTTGATTACAAACTTGAATTATTTACCTTCCCCTACACACTAACTCCTACCACCATTTTGCCAACTTCTTTGGTAATATGGATTTGCTTTTCAGCCAGTGCTCTGAGCCTTCCATTATATTTCCAGATATCCCCTCCTCAGTGACTGTACTTCAGTCACTCATTCTCAAAACTACACTCTTTTCAAATATTTTTCTTTTCTGAGAGTTTAATATAATTACACCATTTCCATTTCCTCCCTCCAAGCCCTCCCATGTGACCCCCTTCTTATTCTCTTTCAAGTTCATGGCCTCTTTTGTCATTAATTGTTGTCACACACACATGTGTGTTAATGTACATATATAGACATATATATATTCCTAAATAAAACTTGTTCATTCTATATAGTGTTATTCCCATGTCTATGCCTTTAGGGCTGACTATTTT
>NW_026263053.1:0-23604 GCF_947179515.1 Apodemus sylvaticus | reverse complement strand
GAAACTCCTGGCCTCTTTAGAGAACAAAAACCTGGAAGCCGCGCACAAGTATTAGGATCTGCTAGACTTAAGTATGCTGATTTTAGCAGGAGACCTGCTGAGATCGGAGCCAGACAGTTCTCGGACTTCACCTTGAAGCCTGGGAGGAGGGGGGCCTTGCAAGCTATATATTTACTAACATTTATTTTTTTGTTTGTTTGTTTTTTGGATTTTTTTTTTTTTTTCAAGACAGGGTTTCTCTGTGTAGACCTGGCTGTCCTGGAATTCATTCTGTAGACCAGGCTGGCCTCGAACTCAGAAATCCACCTGCCTCTGCCTCCCAAGTGCTGGGATTACAGGCGACTACTAACATTTATTAAAGCGTCGTTCTTGATCGGCAAAAGTCGTCCTGACTCAGTTCTCTTTCACCGCCCCCCATAAATCCCCAGGATTCTCTTTCAGGTCTCCAGTTCACCTGTTGCTGCAGGCAACAACAGGAAATGCAAATCAAAACCCTGAGATTCCACTTCACACCAGTCAGGATGGCTAAGATCAAAAACTCAGGTGACAGCAGATGCTGGCAGGGATGTGGAGATGAACACTCCTCCATTGCTGGTAGGATTGAAAGCTGGTACAACCACTCTGGAAATTTGTCTGGCGGTTCCTCAGAAAATTGGACATAGTACTACATGAGGACCCAATTATAATACTCCTGGGCATATATACCCAGAAGATGATCCAACATGTAATAAGGACACATGCTTGACTATGTTCATAGTAGCCTTATTTATAATAGCCAGAAGCTGGAAACAACCCAGATGTCCCTCAACAGAGGAATGGATACAGAAAATGTGATACGTTTGCACAATGGAATACTACTCAACTATTAAAAACAATGACTTCATGAAATTCTTAGGCAAACGGATTGAACTAGAAAGCATCATCCCGAGTGAGGTAACCCAATCACAACAGAACACACATGGTATGTCACTGATAAGTGGATATTAGCCCAAAAGTCAGGAATATCCAAGATTCAATTCACAGACCATATGAAGCCCAAGAACAAGGAAGACCAATATGTGGATGCTTTGATGCTTCTGAGAACGGGAACAAAATACTCACAGGAGGAAATATGGAGGTAACACACAGTATGATCCCGTGGCAGGCATGACGTCTCTAGGTAACACAGTATGACTATGCGGCCTGACATCACAAACTGTGGCGCAGAGACTGAAGGCAAGGTCATCCAGAGACTGCCCCACTTGGGGATCCATCCCATATATGGACACCAAACTGGATGCTATTGTGCTTGTTGATAGAAGCCTAATATGACTGTCTCTTTTTTTTGGGGGGGGGGGGGTTTCCGAGACAGGGTTTCTCTGTGTAGTCCTGGCTGTCCTGGAACTCACTCTGTAGACCAGGCTGGCCTCGAACTCAGAAATCCACCTGCCTCTGCCTCCCAAGTGCTGGGATTACAGTCGTGCGCCACCACGCCCGGCTTATATGACTGTCTCTTGAGAGGTTCTGCCAGAGTTTGACAAATACAGAGGGGGATGCTTGCAGCCAACCATTGGACTGAACTCAGGTCCCCAGTGGAGGAGTTTGAGAAGGAACTGAATGAGCTGAGAGGGTTTGCAGCCCCATGGAGGGAGCAACAGTGTCAACTGGCCAGACCCCCTGGAGCTCCTGGGGACTGGACCACCAACCAAGGAGTACACATGGAGGGACCCATGACTCCGGGAGCATATGTGGCAGAGAATGGCCTTGCTGCACATCAAACACCCTTGTGCCTGAGGGTGTTCGATGCCCCATTGTAGGGCAATGCCAGGGAGGGAAGATGGGAATGGGTGGGGGAGCGCCCTCGCAGAGGCAGGGGGAGGGGGGATAGAATAGGGATTTTTTCTGAAGGGGAGACCTGGAAAGGGGAAAATATTTGAAGTGTAAAATTTTAAAAAGTCCAATAAAAAAACCACACCCACAAATAATGCACTTTGTGGTGCACAAATCATGACTTCTTTATTTACATATTGTTGGAATACTAGAATCTTTGACCAGCATAGTTCCAGTTTAAGGAAAACATCAAACAAAAGAGAGCTGAACATGAACTTCCTGGAGTTTTAAAAATAATTTGGGGCTGGGAAGTGGTGGCGCATGCCTTTAATCCCAGCACTCAGGAGACAAAAGCAGATTTCTGAGTTCGCAGTCAGCCTGGTCTTACAAAGTGAGTTCCAGAACAGCCAGAGCTATACAGATAAAAACCAAATCATTTATTACTATTATTATTATTATGATGATGATGATGATGTGTTTTGGGGATTTGTTCATCTGTCTATGGGCTAGAACATCTTTTTTGTTTGTTTGTTTGTTTGTTTTTGTTTTTTTCGAGACAGGCTTTCTCTGTGTAGTCCTGGCTGTCCTGGAACTCACTCTGTAGACCAGGCTGGCCTGGAACTTAGAAATCTGCCTGCCTCTGCTAGAACATCTCCTGAAGCACTAGGGACAAATATTTATTCTGTGCTATCCACAATGTTTCCTTGTAGAATATGTAACAGCGCCACCATAGAAATGTAGCATTAATGTATAATGTTGGTTTTGCACTCAGGCTTTAGCTGTCCTGGCCAGATGAATTTCAATGGTCAGTAGTAACTAGTACATGGTACAAATTTAAAAATATTAGGCTCAGCTGGGCGGTGGTGGCGCACGCCTGTAATCCCAGCACTTGGGAGGCAGAGGCAGGCGGATTTCTGAGTTCCAGGCCAGCCTGGTCTACAAAGTGAGTTCCAGGACAGCCAGGGTTACACAGAGAAACCCTGTCTCAAAAAACAAAAAACAAAAAACAACAACAAAAAAACTAGGCTCATAACCATCTATAATGGGATCTGATGGCCTCTTCTGGTGTGTCTGAAGAGAGCAATGGTGAATACATAAAATATGAATAAATCTTTTTAAAAAATAGGCAAATATTACACAAAGCAAGACAGAAAATTATCAAAAAAAGAACCAAACAGCAAACTTGGAAATGTAACATATAATCCTTAATAATATAAAGCAGTAGATGACTGAATGACACAGAGAATTATTGATTTGGAAGATGGTGTTAAGAATTCAGACATTTAAAAAACAAAAAAGAATTCAAACATAATCAGGTGGTAGTGGCTCACACCTTTAATCCCAGCACTTGGGAGGCAGAAACAGCCTGTACTACACAGAGGAACCCTGTATCAAAAAAATGTAAAAATTTCAAACATAATTACCATTAAGATAACAAAATAAGGGGGCTGGTGAGATGGCTCAGCGGTTAAGAACACTGACTGCTCTCCCCGAAGGTCCTGAGTTCAAACCCCAGCAACCACATGGTGGCTCACAACCATCCATAATGAGATCTGACCCTTCTTCTGGTGTGTCTGAAGACAGCTACAGTGTACTTACATATAATAAATAAATAAATAAATAAATAAATAAATAAATAAATAAATCTTTAAAAAAAAGATAACAAAATAAGAGGACCAAAAAGAGAAGCTAAATATAAGTATGATTTCAAATGACAAAATAAGCAATATTCAAAAAGGGTTTTTTGGGGCTGGAGCGATGGCTCAGTGGGTAAGAGCACCGACTGCTCTTCCAAAGGTCATGAGTTCAAATCCCAGCATCCACATAATGGCTCACAACCATCTGTAAAGAGATCTGACACCCTATTCTGGTGTCTGAAGACAGCTACAGTGTACTTACATATAATAAATAAATATTTTTTAAAAAAAGGTTTTTTGTTTATTTGGTCTGATTTGAAATGGTTTGGTTTTTTGAGATAGGGTTTGTCTATTTAGCCCTGACTTTCCTGGAACCTGCTCTGTAGACTAGCTGGCCTCAAACTCAATAGATCTGCCTGCCTCTGCCTCCCAATTAAAGGTTTGTACTACCAACTTCCCTGGCTTCCAAAATTTTCTGACTAGTTTTGAGAAGGCTGATAAATGAACTAACTCCCTGACCTGTTGGATTGAAACCGAATTATGGGGCTGGAGAGATGGCTCAGCAGGTAAGAGCACTGACTGCTCTTCTGAAGGTCATGAATTTGAATCTCAGCACCCACATGGTGGCTCACAACCATCCATAAAGAGATCTGACGCCCTCTTCTGGTGTCTGAAGACAGCTACAGTGTGTTTACATATAATAAATAAATAAATCTTTATATATATATAAAAAAAGAAACCAAATTACTACAAAGAACAGAAAAGTTTATGTTTTAGTAACAGGAAAGTTTACCAGCAAGAAAATAATTTACCTGTAAATTGAAAGCTGGCCGGGCAGTGGTGGTGCATGCCTTTAATCCCAGCACTTGGGAGGCAGAGGCAAGTGGATTTCTGAGTTCGAGGCCAGCCTGGTCTATAGAGTGAGTTCCAGGACAGCCAGGGCTATACAGAGAAAGAAAGAAAGAAAGAAAGAAAGAAAGAAAGAAAGAAAGAAAGAAAGAAAGAAAGAAAGAAAGAAAGAAAGAAAGAAAGAAAGAAAACAATTACACTAAACCAACAATTTCTTATCAGCAATAAAATAGAATGAAATATCTACAAAGCGCTAAAGGAAAATTACTCTGAACCTAGTCATCTCAATGCAACAAAATGATCTTGAAGGCTAAGAATAAAGGAGCATTGGGGTATGCCAGTCCAGCTCAGGACTGAGCAGAGAAACCCTTTCTCAAAAACAAACGAATAAAGATAGTGGGCTGGGGGTGTAGCTCAGAGGTAGAGTGCTTGCCTAGTGCATATGAGCCCTCATTTTGATCCCCACCACTGCAAACCTAAGCAAAATAAAAACAAAACATCTTCAAATAGTTAAAGGTTCACCACCATTCTCAGAACCTTAATGGAAATGCTAGTAAAGTCATATAGTTGTTAGCCTGGGTGGGTGGGGGTTAGGGGTCATCTTTGATCCCAGGCAGGAGCAATTCAAGGCTAAGCTTGTCAACATAATGAATTCCAAGTCAGCCAGGGCTACAATGGGAGAACCTGTCTTTAAAAAATAAAAAAAATAAAAAAATAAAAAATAAAAAAAGTCATTCCTATGTAGGAGAGTTCATGACCTCCATCCATACTCATACCAAAAGCACTATCAGTGTGTAGCTAATATTGTTGTAATTATAAAAAGATAAAGGGGTATTAATATATGTTCTATGAGGGTATGGTGAGGTGTGGGGGAAGAGGGTGCCTCAGTGGGCCCATGCTGAAGCATCCCATACCCCTGAGGGACCAGCCACAGGACAGTATAGTATAGAATAGCTATATTCAGGTCATGGGGAGAGGGATTAAGAGGGTAGTAGCGGCAGAAAAAGGCAGAAAGGAGAGATTAGAGAAGTAGAGGGCAGCCATGACCATGCAGAGAGAGGGAGGGAAGAGGAAGGGGAGAGAGAAGAGCTCAAGAGGGCAAGAGAGAAGCAAGCAGGAAACAGGAGTAAGAGAGCAGGGGGGGGGAGGGGGCAAGCGGTCCCTTTTACAGTGGTCCAGGCCTACCAAACTGGTGCCAGGTAAATGTGGAGTGGAGCTTAGCATGCTAACAAATATAGGAAACAATCTGTTCATCCGAGAAAACTTTAGGCATACTCACTACCAGTAGATCATTCTTTTGTCTAATTTTTTTATTATTTATGTGTATGTGCCTTTTTAAATGTATGTGCATGTATACATTCTGGTTTCCTCAGAGGTCAGAAGAGGATGTCAGATCTTCTGGAACTGGAGTTATAGGCAGTTGTGAGTGAATTGCAGGAAGTGGGTACAGGAAGCTGAGTTTGAGTCCTCTAGAAGAGCAGGAAGCATTCCTTTTTTATTTTTTTTTAAAGATTTATTTATTATATGTAAGTATACTGTAGCTGTCTTCAGACACTCCTGAAGAGGGCATCAGATCTCATTATAGATGGTTGTGAATCACCATGAGGTTGCTGGGATTTGAACTCAGGTCCTTCGGAAGAGCAGTTAGTGCTCTTAACCACTGAGCTATCTCTCCAATTTTCTTTCTAGCCTTCAAGAGGTAGGTCATTCTTGCTCGCTAGCCCTTTGAACTTTCATTATCTTGGTTTATGTCTTATTGACTCTGTAATATGTTCACTTTCTGTTGTTGGAAATATTTGACCACATACAAGTAAGGGTGTTTTGGTAAAACTTGGTTTTAGCATATTAAGAATTATATGCAAGTTTTTATGAGCCTGGGGAAAAGGCGGGTATGTCCAGGTCTTTACAGAGTAGAGTTTAGGGGCTGTGCATAGACCTGTCTTGGTGGGAAAACAGACAGGTTTGCACAGGGACAATCAGGTGGTTATGATTGTCTATGTAGCCAAAATGGCTATAGTCCCTACAGATAGTATGGGTGAAAGAAGTTGGAAGGAGTAAGAAGATGGACAAGGTAGACATTCTAATGTTCTTATCTAAGCAGCAATAAAGGGTAATGGAATAAGAAACAGTGTGAGATAATATAAAAAGAAGTTGAAGTTTAAATATGTATACTGGATAGTTTTGGGGTGATTTTTTTAGTTTTTTGTTTGTTTGTTTGTTTGTTTGTTTGTTTTTTGTTTTTTTTTCCGAGACAGGGTTTCTCTGTGTAGCCCTGGCTGTCCTGGAACTCACTCTGTAGACCAGGCTGGCCTCGAACTCAGAAATCTGCCTGCCTCTGCCTCTCAAGTGCTGGGATTAAAGGTGTGCACCACTACAGCCTGGCTATACTGGACATACTGGATAGTTATGTCAACTTGACACAAGCTAAAGCTATCTGAGCCATTTGAACCTCAGTTAAGATTATGTATATGCCAGGTGGTGGTGATAGCATTGGTGCATTCCTTTAATCCCGGCAGAGGCAGATAGATCTCATGAGTTTGATGCCAACCTGGTCTACAGAGTAAGTTACACTGGGAGAAGTATCAAGAGGAGAGGATGTGATTGGGATGTAGTGTTTGAGAGAAGAATAAAAAGAAAAAAGAAAATGTGTACATAAGATGGGACTGTAGGAAAGCCTATGGGGCATTTTTTTTTTTTTTTTTTGGTTTTGGTTTTTTGGTTTTTTGGATTTGGGTTTTTGGAGACAGGGTTTCTCTGTGTAGCCCTGGCTGTCCTGGAACTCACTCTGTAGACCAGGCTGGCCTCAAAGTCAGAAATCTGCCTGTCTCTGCCTCCCAGAGTGCTGGGATTACAGGTGTGTGCCACTACCGCCTGACCTTGGGCATCTTCTTAATTAAAGATTGACAGGGAGTTGGGGAAGGGGCAGCCCATTGTGAATGGTGCCATCCCTGGGCTAGTAGTCTTGGATTCTATAAGAAAGTAGATTTAGCAAGCCAAGTGGAGCAAGGCAGTAAGCAGCACCTCTCTATGGCCTCTGCATCAGCTACTACCTCTAGGTTCCTGCCTTGCATGAGTGAGGTTCTGTCCTGACTCCCTTTGATTATGAACAGTGATTTGGAAACATAAGTCAAGTAAACCCAATCCTTCTAAATTGACTTCAGTCATAGTGTTTTATCACAGCAGAAGCAACTCTAGCTAGGACCATATGTTTACAATGTTAATTTGAGGAGTAAAAACTAGAAAGAATTCTTTTCAGCCAATACAGAAATCCCAGAGGCTGGTTGGGTTGGTAAGGCCTGAGGAATAGTGGCCAGTTCCTAAAACCATTTTCTACCTGGTGATAGGGTTCAAACCTAAGACAAATAACTAACTGACATGCCTGTTTAACATATCTAAACAGACCTGGCCACCAGGAGAAAAGGGTAGGCTGACTCCATGACAGGTTTCAAATTGACAGTCTAAGAGACTAGGCCTAAAAAACTAGGCAAGTCCAGACAAGTCTGTTTAAAAACTCAGGTTTCAGGCATATAGTCAGAAACTAGAAAGTGCTCAGCCACCTAGCCTGGAGCAAGGACAATGGGTCTGCAAGTTTCCAGACCTCCTTGGTAACAGGTTCCAGCCTTCACACCCCAGTAATGGAATGTCCCTAGAGATGGAGTAAGATAAAGGCTGCCTACCCTGGACTTCCTCAGTAACAATTTCCAGCTCCAGCCCTAGTAATGAAATGCCCTAAGAGAAGAAGTAAGTTAGAGGTATCTTGGTAATTGGGAGACCTCAACATCCTGAACTTCTGCAGAATAAGCACTCTTTGCGTTTACATACTGTTTAAGTCCAGGGTATCATTCTTCGGTGAATTGTGGACCCTTATACAGGTGCTCCCAGCATTCCTCAGTTCCAACCTCTTCCAAGGTATGGCCAGTATACCCTGCTCCCTACCCTGAACTCTCTAGCCCAGGTGCTGGTCTGCCTTTCCCCCTGTAGCTCATCCCTTTTACCTTCAACCTTCTGGTCTCTTGGTTTCCTGGTTCTCCCCTCCTCCTTCTTCTCACTTATCTCTCTGCCTCTGGCTATGCTCTCCCCTTTTATCTACCATCAACCTTCTCCCCATCACATCTAGGAGTAGTCAGGTCCTTTTATTTCCTTTTTTGTCATTCACCTGGGACTCCTAGTGGTAACACTGGACCTGGGAAGACTCAGGTAGGTCATTTCCAGATGATTTGTCTCTTGACAAAACCATGCTAACTTATGACATAAGAATTATTGCTTTAAACTTATAATGAGCTTATGCAGCTAGTAACAGATAATGTTTAGGCAGATACTAATCTAGATGGAAAGACATGTAAACAGTTCTGCTGTAACTCTTAGCAACCTATGACATAAACTATTGCCTTAAATGTACTATAAACTTAAAAATGTAAAAATGCATTGAAACCATGCAATCAAATATCCTGAGAAGGTATAAAAACTAAGATCAGGATAGCGTGAGGACAAGATGTAGCTACTAGTGTCTGCTGACTTATGGCAAATCCTGGTGTATTCACTACCAGAAAAGTTAGATTTAATATGGCTTACAAGATTAGGATTCTAGTTGTTGCACCCAGAGATTGAGTTCCCATTGTTTCTGGGAAAAAACAAAACAAAAACAAAAACAAAACAACAACAAACTAAGAACAAGAATAAAGTGGAGTGAAGCTCCTTTTCAGCTTCATCTAGTGTGTATGTTGTCTGTATGCATGTCTTTCTTTTCTTTTCTCTCTGGTTCATGAAGAGGAACTCCAAGCTCGCATCTAGCCAGTGAGGGGTCTCTGTAGCAGTACCCAATTAAATACTTAAGTAGATCCTGGTGGTGGCATATTTCTCAGTACCTGTCCCAATGTTCCGGGTTCCCAAATGAAAGACACACACACACACACACACAGCCTTTATATTTTGATAGGTCCTATATATAAAATAGGTCAATGGCTGGAGCACTTCCTAACCTCCACAGAGCTAATCCACCTCCCTCTGATATTTCTGAGTTATTACTTACTAAATCTTATATTCCATCTCTGCTGCTCTGGACCCAGTTGGACAGCCTTTTGGGCCACTCTTCCCCAGCTCCTACATGGTGGCTATGCTCTCTATCCTGCACCTTCTCGGGCATGGCATCTTTCCCCTCCTTCTCCTGGCGTGGCAGATCTTCTCTCAGATCCCGGGGGTGTGGTGGGGTGGGGTGGGGTGGGGTGGGGAATCCTAAGGTTCTGCCCTGCCCAGCCATGAGTTGCTTGCATTTTTATTTACCAATCAGAACCAAATGGGGGCAGGGTCCTTCCGTGTCTTAAGTATAGACTCCTGTGAAAACAATTTGGGGGACTCAAATTAGCATAAGAATACAAGCAGTCACAGGTCCCTGAGTCAAGGAGAAAACAACCCAAGTAACTTTTCCCCTTGCTTCTATCAGCAGGAGTTAAATTGTCAAAAGCCACCAGCTTTTGGCACTGGAATAGGAAGAGAGTTAAACTGCCAGAAGTCATCAGCTTTTGGTCCAGATTACTGAAGCCATACCCCTTTGATGCCTGCCTTGGTTTACCCTGTGATGTCAAAACTGGTCCTTTACAGATGGGAACTAACACAGACTCACAACTGGACCATGTTCAGAGAGTGAGACACTCTGGAGCACTCAGTCCTAAGTAGAAGTCATCAACCCCTCCTCTCAGGCCTCAGGGAACTGTAGGTAGAGAAGGAAGAAGATTCTGAAAGCTACAGTAGATGGATGACTCCAAGGAAACAGTGTGTTCCAGATACAAACAGGACTGATGCACATATGAACTCACAGAGAGTGTGGCAGGGTGCACAGGTCCAAGCCAGCAGGGGTCCCAGCCCTGAGAAGGGAGTAGTAGACATGATCTCCCATCCATAACCAAAAATAAGTTATCTCCAATTGAGGTCCAGTAGCAAAGGAACAATTAGTTTTCTCCAATGGCATTTCACTGGGTATATAACCTCACTCAAGGGTAGGCCTCATGCCCAGCAGTAAATAGTCAACAAAGAACTCTAGTATTTCCATAGTCATTTTGTCTCATCTTGCTTTGTTTGGACATCTTTTGTGTTACTGATCTTTCAGCTGTATGTTTTGGTTTCCATTTTTGTACTTTTGTGTGCTTGTATGTGTTTTTGTGTTTCTTGTGTTTTCTCTGTTATTTTTTTATTTCTTTTCTTTCTTTCTTTTTTTTTTTTTTAATGACAAAGGTTCTCTGTGTATTCCTGGCTACACTGAAACTCTCTATGTAGATCAGGGTGGCCTCAAACTCAGAGACCAGCCTGCCTCTACCTCCAGAGTGCTGAGATTAAAGGCATGCCACACCATATCTGGCATATTTTTCTTTTGTTTTAAAGTTCTGGTTTGTTTACATTTTTTTGTCTGACTGTTCTTCAAAGAGAGAGAAAGTGTGACGTGGGATGGGTGGGAAATGAGAGTATCAGGGAGGACTTTGGGGAGAGGAAACTGTGATCAGAATATATTTATATTTTATGATAAAATGTATTTTTAATAAAAAATAAATAGATGGGAGAGAGGTATATTGTATGTAACATAATAGGTACTTTCTCATAGTTTACAGTATAAATTCAGTAAATATTCCATTAAACTTGATAAATTAAATAATGTTATATTTTTATTTTTTTATTATTTTTTATAAAGTTTTTAAAAAAGATTTATTTACTTATTAAATGCAAGTACACTGTAGCAGTCTTCGAACACACCATGAGAGGATGTCAGATCTCATTATAGATGGTTGAGAGCCACCATGTGGTTGCTGGGATTTGAACCCAGGACTTTCAGAAGAGCAGTCAGTGCTCTTAACTGCTGAGCCATCTCTCCAACCCTGAGATTCAATAATTTCAACCTTCCATTTCTTCTTTGAATTCCATTATCAACACTCAGTAGCAATATATATATAGCCTAGTTTATGGTGGTCTGAGCTAGGCCTATAGAACACACAGGTGAACAAACTAGATGTAATCATTGTACAAACATTTAGTAGATAATACAGATCATAATATATTATTTATTTATTTATTTATTTATTTATTTATTTATTTATTTATTTATGTGTTCATGTGTGTGTAAGTGCAGATATGTGTATGCCATGCATGGTACTCACAGGAAAGCTCTTTTTTTTAATTCGATATATTTTTTATTTACATTTCAAATGATTTCCCCTTTTCTAGCCCCCCACTCCCCGAAAGTCCTATAAGCCTCCTTCTCTCCCCCTGTCCTCCCATCCACCCCTTCCCACTTCCCTGTTCTGGTTTTGCCCTATACTTCTTCACTGAGTCTTTCCAGAACAAGGGGCCACTCCTCCTTTCTTCTTGTACCTCATTTGAACAGGAAAGCTCTTAGGACTCAGTTCTTGCCGGGCGGTGGTGGTACATGACCTTAATCCCAGCACTTGGGAGGCAGAGGCAGGCAGATCTCTGAGTTCGAGGCCAGCCTGGTCTACAGAGTGAGTTCCAGGACAGCCAGGGCTACACAGAGAAACCCTGTCTCAGGAAGAAAAAAAAAAAAAAAGGACTCAGTTCTCTCCTGCCACCTGCTGAGATATTGGAATGGAACTCAGATTCTCAGGCCTGCATGCAGTTACTTCTACCCACTCAGTCACCTAGCTGGCCCTACAGATATAAATATTACTGTACCTCAGGACATGACAAGAAAGAAGAAGAGGGTAGAATGAACTATTTATAGTCTAAGAGGAAATACAAAATATAACTGTATATATACACATTAATAGGATACTACACATCATTAACTGCTAATAAATAGTAAATACTAAAAGAGTAATTGAAGCACTAAAAGGGCCAATATATGCAAAGATCAAAGATTAGTTGTTTACAAAGGGAGAGAAGGGGCAGGAGAGCTGGTTCCAACCATTGGCTGCTTTTCCATAGAATGTGTGTTCAACTCTGGTTCTAAGGAATCCAGTGCCCTCTTCTGGCCTCTGTGGGCACCAGATACACACGTGGTACACAGACAGACATGAAGACAAAACACACATACACACAATACATTTTTGAAAAAATAAAAAGGCATCGGAGACCATTACAGAAAAGCATAATCAATCAAAAATCAGTGGACGCATCTACCAGACACTCCAGCACCTTAGGCTCAGGAAACATTTTTGAAAAAGAGGTGAAATCCCCAGGCACCAGGGAGTTTGCTGTGAGATTGTATATCCTAGGAATGTCAGGCAGTACATTTATAAAGTCTTACAAACATGGCTGTCTAAACATGAGCCAAACAAGGACAACATCAAAAGTCATGCCAAAGTGAATGGGGGAGAAGCCACAAAGATCTACAGGCAACTGTATTAGTTTGGGTTCTCTAGAGTCAAAGAACGTATGGATAGTCTTTATATAGTTAGGGAATTTGTCGATGACTTACAGTCTATAGTCCAACTCCCCAACAATGGTCAGCAGCCACTGTGGATGGAAGTCCAAGGATCTAGCAGTTGCTCAGTCCCAGGAAGAAGTGAATCTTCCTTCTTCCAACGTCCTTATATATCTCCAGCAGAGGGTGTAGCCCAGATTAAAGGCTATAGGTCTCCAGCAGAGGGTGTGGCCCAGATTACAGGTGTGTGGGTCTCCAGCAGAGGGTGTGGCCCAGATTAAAGGCGTGTGCCTCCATGCCTTTATTCCCAGATGATCTTGAACTCGGAGATCTCCTTGTCTCCTTCTGAAATTCATAGCCACTATGCTTCAAGATCTCCATGCCAAGATCCAGGTCAGAAACTTATATCTCTGAGCCTCCAGATTAGGATCATGGGTGAGCCTTCCAATTCTAGATTGTAGTTCATTCCAGATATACACAAGTTGACAACCAGAAATAGCCACTACAGCAACTAATGGTGAGAGGGGGAGAATTAGTCTTCTCCAGGGAAGAGCACACCAATTGGTTATCCAAGACCAAGTAGTAATCCATAAAACATATGTACAAGTAGCTTTATACAAACTAAGCATGTTATATTTAGAAATACATACATGCACGTAACCACAATCGGTGAAAAAAAGAGACCATGAATTTGAAAGAGAACAAAGAAGAACACACTAACATATAATATAATGTAGTGTATTTATAATCCCCCCAAAGAAAAACTTTAAGATACAAAATAGAGAAAAACTTCCAGCTTGTAAGGTTTAAACATCTATCATTGGAGTAAGTGGAGAGAAATTGGGTTCTGGGGATATTTCAAGGTAGGAGTGAAGAGCAAAAAGTGGAAGATAGGCCATCAGGGAAAAGCCTGACAACCTGAGTTCTAACCCTGTAAAGCACATAAAGGTAGAAGGAGAGAACTGGCCTATAATGCTGTCCTTTGACTCCCACATGCACACACACACACACACACACACACACACACACCATCACTGCCAACAACAGCAACAGCAGCAATAAAGACATCAAATGCTGGAAGGTATGAAAAGGCATTCTTCAGTGTCTACTAGGTTCTTGGAATCCCTGCAGATACCCACATTTTCAAAGTTCATGTCTCTCATACAACATTATCTATTTGCTTATAACCTATTCATAGTCTGTTATATACATGGAATCATCTCTGTTACTTATAATGCCTAGTGTAATCAAAAATGGTTTTTATAGTGTTTTGTTTGGTGTTCAGTTGTAAAAAAAAAAAAAAAGGTTTTGTTTGTTGTTTTGTTTTTTGAGACACTGTTTTCATGGAGCCCAAGCTGGCTGCAAACTTGCCAAGTAGCTAAAGCTGGTCTTTAACTCCTGATCTCTCCCCTTCCACTTCACAAACACTAGGATTACAGGCATGCACTACTTTCCTTGGCTCATCTGTGAAATTGTTTTGAGAGTAAAGATTAAAAATTATATACTTCCATTTGGGCTACAATAATACAACTTTGGTAACTAAACTTATTCTGAAAAGTAGATGTTTACCATTCAAGTACATCTACTATGTGTTCTGTTATGGACTAGCTTTGTTTGATAATTATTTTGACACAAGCATTCATTAGCCATCTTAACTTTACAACCCTGAGGAGGTCTGGTATCAGTGTAATCATTATCAGTGCACAACTGACAAAACTGAACTGCCAGGAGCTCTGTCACCCGTAAACATAAGCTTAGAGATAATTTACAAGAAGATCAATATGAACAGAAGAGATACTGTTGGTTTTCTGTTAAAACCCACTGTCCTTCCTGCACACTGATGGGTTTAAGCAAGTATACCTGCTCTGCTTAATTGCTCTGCTATGATTCATTCTTCAGGATTCCATGTTGGCTGGTATGACCGTGTAGTTAGTTTCTACTGAAACGTGAGTGGGAGCAGTTTGTGTAAATTCCCTCTTCTTATTTAAAAGGAAACCACTGGGACTGGATAGAAGGCTCAGCAGTTAGGACTTGCTGCTTCTTGGAAGATGTGGGTTCTGGCCTAGTGCCCACATGGATGCATATAATAATTCCAGCTCTAGGGGACCCAGTGCCTTCCTCTGGCTTCCTTGTGTAACACACACACACACACACACACACACACACACATACATACACACACACACAATTGTACTTATTTATATACCTTCAGGCAAAGGCATTCATACACATGAAAATAAATCTTTAAAAAAATTGCTGTCTAGTACTTTCTTTTTTTGCTTCTTTCTTTGAGTCAAAGTCTGCATATACATGCAACTTATTAAATCAAAGGAGAAAAGCAGAAAGAAAAACTTTTTAACCCTTCCTCCTCAATGAGTGATTTTTAAACTGTCTCACTATTTTCTGAGAGCTTGTTAGTGCTTTAGACTTATCTAAGATCTATGGAGGATTCTAAATATACATTTAAAAAAGACAAGTAATTTAAGTTCCCATTAAATTTGTTTGTCTGTCTGTGTGTGTGTGTGTACACGTATACACATTTTGGTTCTTGTACCTGCTTAGAAGTCAGAAGACAACTTGTAGGAGTCAGCTCTCTCTTTCTAGTGGGTTCCAGAGATCAAATTCAGAGCCTCAATCTCAGCAGCAGGTGCATTGCCCACTGTGCCGCCTAATAGGCCCCATTCACTTTCAGTTAGAGATGCAAGTACTTCTGTACTAGGTGGCACATGAATTTTACAGATTCTTGGTGTTCACGTTTGGTCTGTTACTATGTATTATAATGCTAAGTGCAGATTCCCAAGGCCCGGTTACCCCAGAGATGAGAGAGTTCACACTAGACCCAAGCGATGCTATGTGACCTTGTCCCCAAGTTATTTCTGATTAGTGAATAAAGATACCTAGAGCCTATAGCTGGGCACAATTGAGATAGTGGGGCTTGAGGTTCGTGGACTTGGGGTCAGAGGAGAACCACAAGGGAGAGAAGACTGTGGAGAGAGGAGAAAGACATATGAGTTAGGGGTCAAGAAAGCATAGCCGTGAGGACTGGCCAGTTGGAGTTAAGAGCAGCCCAGACGAAACAGATCTAGTGCTGACTAAAAGTTATTATAAATATAAAGGTTGTTTGTATATTTTACCTGGGAACTAAATGGTCAAAGGATGGGTAGAAATCCCGTACTGGGATTAAAATTTTCAGTAACATATTGGCCCACCAACTGGCAAAAACTCACTCTTATCAAAATTGACTTTACATTCCTGGGTTTAAAAACAAAAACAAAAACGTGCGCATACTGTCTTTTTAAAACTAGGAAGGCAGGGAAATGGTTCCTTAGTGAGTTGTTTTTTCCCCAAGCTGCTCAGGTTCCTGCAAGGATTGAAATGTAGGCTGGTTTGGTGCACGTGATCCCAGAGGGTGGTTTCATGGGTTAAAGCCTGAGCTAAAATACAGCTGTGCCCCCAAACTGAACACGAGAAAACAACAGAGCCCTTGAACTACAATGCAGGCTTAAATAGCAGCTAGCCTTAGCTCTTCGTGGGCGTCACTTTGCACTGTTGCTAAGCAGAGCTCTGAGCTGAGAAAATAAAAGACAGATCTTTAATTCTGATACACATCAATCTTACATTTATGTAAGAGAAAGGAGAATAAGGCATGTTCATAAGGCATGTTTATAATTTTGTTGTAATTTCAAATTGAAAAATAATGTTTTTCTGTTGCCCTAGGAAAGGTATATTCTACTGGTCAATGTGAAGACCCAGAATTGGGGTTGGGGCAGAATTGTTTTGCTTTTAACAAACAGAATAAAAAAAAATTATGCTTGTGAGAGCTAACATGGGGTAGAATTTCATGCTACTCTGAAATGTCTCCTCAAAATCTGGGGTTCCCACTGGAGAACTATAGCAACTCATGAGAGCTAACTTAAAAATGGGTGTCGCTGGGTGGTGGTGGTGCATCCCTGTAATCCCAGCACTCTGGGAGGCAGAGGCAGGCAGATTTCTGAGTTTGAGGCCAGCCTGGTCTACAGAGTGAGTTCCAGGATAGCCAGGGCTATACAGAAAACCCTGTCTGGAAAAAAACAAATCCAAAAATCAAAAAAAAAAAAATAGGTGTCACACTGAGATGAGCAACCAGTTTCTATGTATGTTACATAGAAAGTGGGTTTTCATGGGAGAATTGGCAATTACTTAGATTGGCACATGACACATAGCCTAAGCCAAAAAAGCATTGTATATGCTTATACAATAAATAAAAGGAATGAAAATGAACCTAAATATAGAAAAGAATATTTACCCAATTTATATAAATAGGAGGATATAAATATATTTATCCACAGATATATTAATCTCCAAAGAAGGGAGAAAGAAATTGATATGAGAATTGATATAAATGTTTTCAAGGATACATAGATAAACAAATCCAGGCCTTTGAGCTCAATACTTGGGAGACAAATGCAAAGACAGGTAGGTTTCTTGTGAATCTGAGGCCAGCCTAATCTGGAGAGCAAACACAAGTTAGCCCTGAGTACACAGAGAAACTCTGTTTTAATAAATAATAATAATTGCTTTAATTGTTTCAAATTATTTTACTTTATCAAAATGAAAATGGCTATGAGTTCTATGATTGTAATGGCATTACATATCCTGTATCAGAGAGGTCAAAATAGAGCAGACCTAAATACAAAAGAGACTGCTAAATTAAATAAATCTATACTTTGATGACTTTAAGTTGCTGGACTAAGGAAAAGCTATTTTGGGAAAGAGGTTCTATATTTGTGTTAACAGAAAAGAAGAAAAGGATTTGGACTTCTTCCAAAGTAATAAGGATCAGATTTGATAGAGGAAGAACCCCTGAAGATCTTGGCTGCAGACAGGAAGAAAGAAATCAAGAAAACCAAACAGGACAGGTAACATGATTTGCTGATCCCTCTACATGGGAACAGCCCTGAACTGTCTGAGACATAAAAATGTCTCTAGACATGACTCCAGCTATACACAGCTAATGTATTTTATTGGCTACAGAGTCCTCAAAATTTATCATGCCATCCTTTCATACGGCATGAATGGAGATTTATATTATAATCTATACAGTTATACATTTATATTGCAATTTGATTATATGATCAAACTAACTCAAAAAAAAAAAAGGCATTTGTCTTTCATCCGCTCAAACACGGAGCAAATAGTCATCTTTAATTGATCTATACACATTGTACATCCCATACATTATGTTAATATAGAAACATGCATTACCTCTAAACGTTTTATATTCACAGAAAGACCAAATGGACAGCCCTAACAAGATTCACCCTCAGGGATGCTGAGCTGATGAGACCTGCTGTTCCAGCTCCCTGATAGATCTTGCCTCAATCTGATGCTGTTTCCAGAGACTTGCTTCTAAAACAGCCTCATGAAAGACTGCTGATCCTGATGACCTTGGTTCATCCAGCCTTTCAATGTGTTATAGTCAGGACTTCAATTAACTCCCAAACTTTCTTTTTTTTTTAATTTTTTTTAAAGATTTATTTATTTATTATATGTAAGTACACTGTAGCTGTCTTCAGACACCAGAAGAGGGTGTTAGATCTCTTTACAGATGGTTGTGAGCCACCATGTGGTTGCTGGGATTTGAACTCATGACCTTCGGAAGAGCAGTCAGTGCTCTTACCCACTGAGCCATCTCTCGAGCCCAATTTTTTTTATTCGATATAATTTATTTACATTTCAAATGATTTCCCCTTTTCTAGCCCCCCACTCCCAGAAAGTCCCGTAAGCCCCCTTCTCTTCCCCTGTCCTCCCACCCACCCCTTCCCACTTCCCCATTCTGGTTTTGCCGAATACTGCTTCACTGAGTCTTTCCAGAACCAGGGGCCACTCCTCCTTTCTTCTTGTACCTCATTTGATGTGTGGATTTTGTTTTGGGTATTCCAGTTTTCTAGGTTAATAACCACTTATTAGTGAGTGCATACCATGCTTCACCTTTTGAGTCTGGGTTACCTCACTTAGTATGATGTTCTCTAGCTCCATCCATTTGCCTAAGAATTTCATGAATTCATTGTTTCTAATGGCTGAATAGTACTCCATTGTGTAGATATACCACATTTTTTGCATCCACTCTTCTGTTGAGGGATACCTGGGTTCTTTCCAGCATCTGGCAATTATAAATAGGGCTGCTATGAACATAGTAGAACATGTATCCTTATTACATGGTGGGGAATCCTCTGGGTATATGCCCAGGAGTGGTATAGTAGGATCTTCTGGAAGTGAGGTGCCCAGTTTTCGGAGGAACCGCCAGACTGATTTCCAGAGTGGTTGTACCAATTTGCAACCCCACCAGCAGTAATTAACTCCCAAACTTTCTAGGCACATTGAAACCAGACAACAAATAATGTCAGCTAGCTTTCTTTTGACTTAAATATTTTTCATTTCCTTTAGGACCTCCAAGCAGGAATTCTTTGTCCCAGTTCAGCAGGAAGCAATTATCAGGAGTCTGCCATCCATTCCCTTAAATTGGGGTAGATAATTTGGTCATTTTATAAATTCTAGATATGTTGTCACTTTAAGGGATGATTTACAAATAATTATAGCCTTGGACAGGGAGTAAACTAGAGATCTTAGACTCAGGGATTTTTTTTTAAAGATTATTTATTTATTTATTTAATGTATATGAATATACTGCAGCTGTCTTCAGATATACCAGATGAGGGCATCAGATAACATTAGAGATGGTTGTAAGCCATGTGGTTGTTGGGAACTGAACTCAGGACCTCTGGAGAGCAGTCAGTGCTCTTAACCACTGAGCCATTTCTCCAACCTGATTTCTATCTTTTCTTTCCTCTTCTCTATCCTTTTTTCTTTTTTTAGGTAAAGGGTTGAAAAGAAAAAGGGAGAATATATTAACATTATAAGAAAATAAAGAGGGATAGATTATTGAATCTACTCTTAAAAGTATTTTATAGCCATAATTGTTAGACATCTTTATATTTTGATGTAGAATTAAAGCTATATCTCATTACATTGGTACAGAATTTTGTTCACTGATACAGGTTTTTTCATTGGTGTAAATTTTTGTATGTTGATAAAAAAATTTACAATTAACTCCATTACAATATAATATATGTATGTTTCAACTCTTAGATAGGCATTGTGCCTATGCACCTCATTTAAAAATACAAGGTTTAGTCCCATTCCTTTTAATAGCTGCCATTACAAACTGTTTAGGATAATTAAGTGATGCAAGTTAACTCAATTAAACTTACAGCCTTGTCAGATACTAGTCTAGATTATCACAAAAATATATGCCCTGGGTTGTACAGATAATAGGTAGCTGTAGACAGGCAATATTTGCTTGTTCAGATATGCTATGAATAGATAGATGATCTTTAAAAATCTCAGAGACTCACAGAATATGACATTTAAAGATTATTTTAAATGAAAGCAGCCTATTTTTTTTTAAAGATTTATTTATTTATTATATAAGTACACTGTAGCTGTCTTCAGACACCCCAGAAGAGGGCGTCAGATCTCATTAAGGATGGTTGTGAGCCACTATGTGGTTGCTGGGAGTTGAACTCAGGACTTTGAAAGAGCAGTCAGTACTCTTAACCTCTGAGCCATCTCTCCAGCCCTAAAGATTTTTTTTTTTATTATCAATTTAAGGCTTTTAGAATCGATACATGTCAACTCCAGGCAGTTGGAAGAAGATGATGAGCATTGAAAGGCCTTCATATGGAGTTGCTTCAATTGTGGCAAGCTAGCCACTGGGCAAGAAAATGCTCTAACTTTATCTACAGACAGAATGCTGCTGTCAAGAAAGGAGAAAGTGCTAACTTACCTCTGCCAAGACAGAGCAAGCTAGTTCTTCATATTTCTTGCTTCACAAAAGTTCTATCAGATATTCTGGACTAGAAGGCTGAAGATAGATGTTCTAATATTATAAGAAATTTTGGGGACTGTCCAGGTGGTAACCTATCTCTGTCATTTCTATGATTTTTAGAAGCTATGTCCTTGTGCTTTCTGCATACTCAAATAATATTTATTGCTTCTCAGGTGTCTGGTGGGGTTGAAGACAAGATATAGTGTCACAATTAAACTTAAGTTGTTTAAGATTTAAAGCTGGGCAGTGGTAGTACATGCCTTTAATCTCAGCACTTGGGAGGCAGAGGCAGGTGGATTTCTGAGTTCAAGGCCAGCCTGGTCTACAGAGTGAGTTCCAGAACAGCCAGGGCTAGACAGAGAAACCCTGTCTCAAAAAAAAAAAAAAAAAAAAAAGATTTAAGAAGAAGTTCTGGGTCTAAAAAGATGTTTTTAGGATAATAATACAAGTTTAGATAAAAAAAAAAGTAACTTAAATACAAAATTCTAACTTACCAAGATAGGATAGATGATAAAATACTTTATCTAAATTGCCAAAAGTCATGGACTGGACATTATAAATGCATATCATACCTTATAATTTTCATAATTGTTATAATTGTATTCAATTTATATCTGAGGGAAAAGCAGTCTTTTATTGAATCAAAAGCAGAATTGTTGAGATTTGGTCAGTTTCTATGTATTGTAATGCTACATGTGAGCCCCCACGGCCTGGCTGCTCCAGAGACAAGAGAGTCCACACTAGACTCAAGTGATGCTTTGTGACCTTGCTCCTAAGTTATTTCTCATTGGTGAATAAAAATGCCTATAGCTTATAACTGGGCAAAATTGAGATAGGTGGGGCTTGGGTTTCCCTGGCCTTGGAGTCAGAGGAGAGCATGAAAGAGAGAAGAAGGTGGAGAGAGGAGAAAGACATCATGAATTAGGAATCAAGGAAGCATAGCCATGTGAGCTGGCCAATTGGAGTTAAGAGCAGCCCAGATGAAACATATAGTAAGTAATAACTCAGGGTTACGGATAGGAAAGTAGATTGTAACAGCATGGAAGGTAGATATAGCCCTGATTAAGGCTTATTATAAATATAAAGGTTGTATTGTGTCTTTTATCTGGGAACTAAATGGTCAAAGGCAGAGTAGAAAACCTGGATTAGGACTAAAAATTTCCAGTGACATTTTGGTCCATCAATAACCTTTCCCCCTTTCTTTCCCAACTCTTCCACAATTATCTGTTTTCTTCAAACAGCAGGATTTTGAGGTCTTTTTTGTTATAGAATTATGCATTTACTTGGTATAGACTGAATCTTTATTGATTTCCAACTATGTTTTGCATCCACTTAGGAAATATTTACTGAAAATTTTTTAAGGCAAAGCACTGTCTTAGACTTTCTATATTTCCTAAATTATTTAAGGTGAGGCCCTTTCTCCAAGAATTAAGCAGTAGAGAGGAAAACATCAGAATAGAAATAATAGAGGTTATAAGAGAGGCCAGGGGATGTTATTTTTATTTTACATACTTGTTTTTGGAAGTATCTAGCAGATAAAATAATGCTCCTGCAAAGATGTCTACATCTGAATCCCCTGAGCTTATGAATACTACCTTCAAATAGTGACTTACTGGTGTCTTTAAGGATTTTAAGATGAAAAAATTGGCCAAATTATATTGGCAAGGCCAGTGTAATCAATGGGAGCTTATAGAGAGGGAGGCAGCATTCAAAGTCAGAAGAAGCTGGTGAAGATAGCATGATTACTATGGCAGAGATAGAATTAGTAGCCAATGAACATGGGCATTTTGTAACACTTGGACAACGACAAGATTTCTCCATTGGTACCTCTGGAAAGGACACAATCCTGTCTCTAACACCTTAAGGCTAAGGCTTCCCTGGCTTTTGGCTACAGCACTGGTAGAGCAATTCATCTATGTGGTTTGCAATCACCAAGTTTGTGGTTGAGTTTCAGGAACTATTGGAAATTACTAAGGGGCTTTTTCATTTGGGGAAGTCCATGTCCTCTGCCTCAGTGCACATGGAGGGGAGCCAGAGCCAGACAGATTTTTTCCCCCATCTCTGGTTATCTCTGGCTTCTGTTGCTTCCAGCAAAAGGCTCCATTTAGAAATGAAGTTCATGCCTGCATATATTAATACTTTGAGTTATTCTAGGTCTTATTAAGATAGGATCTAGGTTTGATCCAGTTTTTTATCCTATACCATGTGCTTCAGATTCACATATACTCATGGGGAAAAAGAGAATAGTTATGAATGTAATAATACTTTATAGGAAAGGAGTAATTGTAGGAGTAGGCTTTATTTATAAACAGAGGTGGGCTTTAAAGATGGATAGAATTCATGTCAGCCAGAAGAAGAACCATCCTAAACAGGGATGTTGTTAAAGTCCCCTTAACAAATGTGATTAAGAGGCCTTGCTCTCCTGTCCTGGGTACATTAACAAAGATTATAAACAAAAGCTCTGATATTTGGCCATATTTCTCAGAATGTATTAATTAATAAACACGTAGGTTAAAATCTTACCAATACCTGCTGGGTGGTGGTGACACATGCCTTTAATCCCATCATTGGGGAGGCAAAGAAAGGCAGATCTCTGAGCTGGAGGACAGATTGGTCTACAGAGTAAGTCCCAGAACACCTGGGTTTACTCTGAGAAACACTGTATCAAAAAACAACTAATCAAGGCTGGTGAGATGGCTCAGCGGTTAAGAGCACTGACTGCTCTTCCGAAGGTCCTGAGTTCAAATCCCAGCAACCACATGGTGGCTCACAACCATCTGTAATGAGATCTGATGCTCTCTTCTGGTGCATCTGAAGACAGCTACAGTGTTCTTACATATAATAATAAATAAATCTTAAAAAAAAAAACAACCAACCAAACCAAATCAAAAGCCTTATCAATGCCTTTTATTATGTAAGGAAGAGCACCTTGAACATAAAAGTCTATTCATTTAGCAAAGTGTAATGAGGTTGCTATTGTCCTGGGCTCCCTTTTTCATTGAGCAAGGATAGCCTTGCAAACTTTTTTTTTGTTTTTGTTTTTGTTTTTGGATTTGTTTTTTTCGAGACAGGGTTTC